>NW_027137588.1:1765694-1971636 GCF_001692895.1 Cenococcum geophilum 1.58 | reverse complement strand
TTATATACTATACTTTTTAGGTATATTAGAAATCTAGGTGGTAGTAGGAGTATCTAGTAATTATTATTAGCGATATATCACAGCTAGGCAGCAGTTTTAGTCTCTAAGGGACTAAAAAGGGATTATCCTTAGTGTCCTCCTATTTAGATCTATATACTATTTAACGGGTGGCTTAAAAACTCTCTTGAGCGCTATTAAGCTTATATTAATACTACTTATAGCCCCTACTTATAGAGCAGTATAAGTAATATAATTTATACCTATACTAGTTAAATAGCTAGTACTTACTAAGTAGTAGTCTATAGAAAAGTAGTATATAGTATACTAACTAAAATAGGCTATCTATAAGTGTATTAAGGTATAGTATTTAGAATTATGATATTTACTAGCCTATTAATATTTAGGCTTAAAATCTCTACTCCTATAGTAGGAAGGCGGATATGATTTTACCCTTTTATTATCCCTTATATAGGAAGGGGTATTAGATAACATATAGGGTATTCTATATAGCCACGTCTTAGTATTTTTTACTACCTCTTCTATTATCGCTCTATTTAAGGTCTACCTATTTTGTAATAAGTATAGTAGATCTTCTACCTAGTACAGCGCTAGGTCTCCACCTAGTAAGCTATATAGTTCCTATATTTCTTTCTTTACTCCTTATAGGTAGAGGGCTTCCTAGCTGTTATACTTGGCGTATTGCCTTTTTAAGGGGCCCTCAATCCTTAAATACGGTTTTAGTATTTAGCATATATTTTCTTTTACTAAGTAGGCCTATACTATAACTATTCTCTATATAGTAGTTATATTAATATAATAAATTACTAGTTAGGAATACTACTTTATATTCTAGTATAGCGCGTAATATTCTCTTATAAACCCTATAGTTCTTATATAGTATAGATTATAGCTTAGCTAATAGCGCTAAGGAGCTTTTTATTAATACCTTACTACTATTAGTCCTAGGCCCTAGATCTAGAGCCGTATAGTATTATTACCTTACTATAAATAAATTATAATATCTATATATTCCTATAAAATATTTCTATAAATTTTATAATAATTACTAGTTAAAAAATATATACTTTATACGCCCTATATATTTATATAAAGCTCTATATAAGGCTCTTATATAAAGTTCTTATACAAGGCTCTGCACAAAAACTCTATATAAGGCTCTACACAAAGCTCCGCCTCGAAGCTCTACTTAAAGCTCTACTCGAAGCTCTACTTAAAGCTCTACTCGAAGCTCTGCTTAAAGCTCTGCTTAAGCTCCTCAAAGCTCTGCACAAGGCTCTGCTCGAAGCTCTGGCACGAGGCTCTGCACGAAGCTCTGCACGAGCTCTGCACGAAGCTCTGCACGAGGCTCTGCACGAAGCTCTGCACGAAGCTCTGCGTACGGAGGCTCTGCATAAAGCTCTGCACGAAGCTCTGCACGAAAGCTCTGCACGAAGCTCTGCGTACGGAGGCTCTGCATAAGCTCTGCCACGAAGCTCTGCACGAAGCTCTGCACGAAGCTCTGCACGAAGCTCTGCGTACGGAGGCTCTGCATAAAGCTCTGCACGAAGCTCTGCACGAAGCTCTGCCACGAAGCTCTGCACGAAAGCTCTACGCGGAGCTCTGCGTAGGGCTCTGCGTAAGCCTCTACTAAAGCTCTACATAAGGCTTTATTAAAGGCTCTGCGCGAGGCTCTACCTAAAGCTTACCCCCTTCTATAAAGCAAATCTATACCTACTAGTAGTCCTTAGTTTATTATTTAAAGCTGGCTCGTCGTTTAGGTACTCTGGCTGCGTAGGAAGAGGTCGTGGGAAAGGTGCGGCCTGCTACGACTCGGGGGCGTCGGGCGCGACGACGAGATAACGAATTGGAATCGGGCAAATCGGGCAACGTAGTCTTCTTCGCCAGGTTTGATTTGGTAATTCTAGCCATTAGGAATAGCTTAGGGAGCTGTGGAAGTTAAGACAATTTGGCTCAAAGTAGGTGTATATAGGCCTAAATACCCCGCGCGGGACTAACAAAAATCCGAACCGTGTACCAGACCTTCTAACGAAGGTNTTGCCAAAAGCGGCTAGCGGCTTGGCAAGGTAAGCCTTGGCAAGAAGGTCTGGGAGCGAGACAACTTACGTACACCTCGCGTACAGCTTACGTCAGCTACGCGTAAGTATATCACCTCCTTACGCCCTCGACCCTTACGATCGATCGCGCAACGTTTTGTAGACTCCTCGAATACATACGCTTTATAGCCACTGCCCCCGTCCCGTGACAATAAGTAAGCTTTTAAAATACTTCTGGTCTACTAAATTTAGGTAATAGTATTAAGCTCTACTAGCTCTACCTATTAAATAGACTAATTAGGATTTTCTATACCGGGCATATAAAATCGCTACTAGCTCGGTTAAATGCGGGGGAGTCTTAGTAAGGCAAATCTAACTAATTAGACAACTTTAACCGCCGGTTAAAGTTCCTTAACATCTTCGCGCCGCGTATATATACCACCTATCTCTCTATACGCAAAATTAAGACGCTCTTTTCCCTCCAAATTTTTTTCCTTACTAAGGTTTTTTATAGGGTTTTATTAAGGCTTAAGTATATAAAGGATCGGGGACGACCCTTTTTAAAGGGGGGGGCATTATTAGGTAAAACCTAAGTAAATAGTTATATAGCCGTAAGGTATAGGCGACCCTAGAGCAACCTAGGGGTGACTCGCCCGTAAGGTACGTGCTCTATACGTGCCTAAGGAAAACCCTTCCTACCTCGCATACAGACTCCTCCTTTTCCCTTAAGGATTCGTCTCTGTCTATATAATATACCCATTGTTCTATTATTGGACTCCCTATCTATATCCTCACCTTATATACTAACTCTTTAATATATAATAGAAATTAAAATAACCTATATCCCTTTATAACTAAGCTCCGTTTTAAACCTTTAATAAACTATAATTAATACCCTACTAAATTTAGCAAGGTTAGCTATAAAATATTTTATTTAAGTAAAGACGCTATATAAACTATAGACCTATTTTCTATAATAGCACCTTTATTAATTTTAAAATCTTTATCTCTCTATTAGAACGAATATATAATAATAATAGCTGTAAATATATAGCTATTACTAAATTTAAAAACCTATAATAACGGAACCAAGATTTTACTAGCTTCTTTTTAGAATTTTTAGGCCTTATTAGCAAACTAGATTAAAATAAAGCTATTTTAAATAAAATTAGAGCATAGTTAGTAGGTAGGAAACTACTAAAAAATCTACCTAAATTTACTATAATATATTAATTAATTAATAAAGACCTTTAATATAATAAATAGACTTTATTTTCTAAAGCTAATTATACTTTATTTATAAAACTTTATAAAACTAGTATATACCCTAAAGCGCAATTAATCTCTAAAACCTAAAAGCTTTATATATAACCCTATAGACCTTAACGCCACTTAATTCTATATATTCTTAGGAATTAATTAATAAAGAATATAAGTGTTACGGACCTTATATCGGCAGTAGTATAACTACTAAGGAAAGATATAAATGGGTTAGTTAAGATAGTATGGGAGGCGCTAAAACCGATCGAGCTATAGGATAAGGGGTAGCTAAGTTATATAGTTAGTTACGTTATAAGTTTAAAACGTAGGAACGTAGGAATATGGGAACGCGATATACCGATATACTAACGTACCGATATACTAAACCCTTTACTATAGAGAGGAGTTATATATTTAAGGACGTACGGTCTCTATAGATAGTATCTCTTCTTTATAGTAAATCTTAGAATATAATTAGAGTTAATCTATTAGGCAACTACTCTACTAGTTATTATTATATTATTAACTTCTTGTTTACCTATATACCTAGCCTATTAATAAGTTTACCGTAGTTCCTACTATAAGGCTTTGTTATATATTTACTACTAAGGTTATTATTGGGAATGAGGCAAGCGGTCGTCACGTGACGCCGCGGCACTAGCGTGGCGAGGAGTCTTAAGCTCCTCGCCCTTCCTCATTCTAATAAATAAGCTTATTAACCAACATCACTGTAACCTACTCGAGTAGTCGTTATTGGTGAGTCACCCTGTATAACTAATACTGATCAGTAGTTAAATACACAGTTAACTATAGAGCAGCTAGGTTTTCGAACAGAAGAGACAGTCTTGTATAGGGGTGCCATATGCGCTTATATAAAATGGATTCCGGCGATACTATACTACCTTAGACTTGCGAAAAACTAGTAACAGAAGTGTTACTGAGTACTAGGAGATACCAAGTTGCGTCTATTACGCAGAACAACCGCGTTTACAAAGATTTGGTCGAGTACTTTAGGTCAGAAGTGTCACTAAACCTAAGGTCCCAAGTCGATGACCGAAACGCATCAAACAACTACCTCAATACCCTCCGTGTACCTTCGCAGACCATAGGATCACGATCACTACCTAATTACACGTCGAACAACCTTCAATAACAGCCATTATGGCGTTAACCTATCCAAAGAAGTACGAGAAGGACATCAACCCGGAAACATGGAATACCGATCTAATCGACTTTGCAAACGCTAAGCAACAGGACCTAAACGGATTCTTATTACACCGTATGGCGCACTACAAAGACAGCGAATATAACGGTACTATGCTATGGTACTGTATAAGGGAGGACTTTATTGGATGGACAAAGAAAATATGGGCTTATGCAAAGAAGGATATCGTACGAGACTTCCGTAACTTCTTGCGGGAGTACGCAGTGTTTGTACCTATAGATGGGGGTGCTATCGGAGACAATATTCAGGAGCAAGTCCTTGACGCAGAAGAAGAGCACGAATGGACTCCACAAGAGATTAAGATTGAGCACCAAATACGCGCTATAAAGAATAACTCTCGAGGGAATCCTAATAACGGACTGCCACAAGCAACACTACAGCAGCAATCTCCGCAAGAAGCTCCGCAAGAAGCTCCGAAGCAACCTCCGAAGCAACCTCCGCAGCAACCTCACCAGCAACCTCCGCAGCAACCTCCGCAGCAACTACCACAGACAACCTCGGGCTATCAAACACCTCAAGTTCCTCAGGCTGCCGCATCTCAACCCGCGCCTCAAGCTGCCGTATCTCAACCCGTGCCTCAAGCTCCGTCCCGCCAGCAAGCTCGACAAGAATCTCCGCAAAAGTCTCCGCAGCAATCTCCGCAACAAGCCTCTACTTCTCCACAAACATTCAACAAGCTTCAGAAGATCCAGCGTGGAGGGGAATTCCAAGACTCCTGTAGTTCCCAAGGTGGCTATAGAGGTGGCTACCAGCGTGATCCAGACAGGAAGTTCTCGTGGAGGGTACCGTGAAGAGAGAGTGATGTAGGGGGGGGGGGGAGCGGTTGGAACGGCATAGTTATGCAGGCAATCCATAAAAGAAAGAACATATATTAGGCGCTAGAGGAGTAATAGTATAAGAATACTAAGTATATATATAGATAGCATCTAACGGAAGTTTAAGAGTTAGGAGACTTAATACTTTAACTAAAAAGATTCCTTATAGAGGAATACTTAGATAGATAATAGTAGTAGGAATACTTAAAGAATATATGCCTATAGTATATAGAGGATAAAAAGCGAACTAGGTATTAGCTAAAGAACGAGCTAAGTATATAAGGATTAAATAGCTAATAGTTAGGAAAAGTAAAGGCCTATAAAACTAGAGGGAGCTAATAATAGAGCCTTAAACCCTTAAAGGAATTTAAGGATAATACCTAAATTTATAAGTTAAATGTAACGGAACCTTATAGCAGAAACTACGGTGGGTCCTGTTATTGGGCTAGGTGTGTAGGAAATGTAAGTATAGAGTCGACAAGTAATAACAACTGGTGGAGTGGTTGCCTAATAGATTAACTCCAATTATATTCTAAGAATTACTACAAGGAAGGAACTATCTAGGTAGGGATTAAGGGTCCTTAAATATATAACCGTACTTCTATAAAATCCTTTTTATACGTAATATACGTCTTATATATAAGGTATATAAGTTCCTCCCATTTCTCTCGTTTAATACGTAGCATATTATATAACCTTAGTTACTATTCCTTATTATATAGTTCTACTAGTTCCATCCTAAACTATACCTAAATTAACTAACTAGCTTCTTCTAACTCTTCTCTAAGTAGTTATCATATTATACTTAAAGCGTCCGTAACACCATCTCCCTCCTCTTTATCTTTGTCCTTAAAGATTCCTAATATCTCTAAGTTATTTACTAGAGGTATAATATCCGCTTAATTAATTTAGTTAATATTATTACTTATTATACCTAAAGTAATTTCTTCCTTACACGCCTAACGTCGTGCTTACACTGTTGCTGTAATATTATCTCTTAGTAAGATTATACTGTCTTTATATTCTTGCTATTTAAAAGAGGGGTTAGTTTATATTACGTTGGTAAATCCCTTTTTATAACAACCGTCCTCTTACTTAGAGTGCACTAAAGCAAATATTTATTTATCCTACGACGTTCGCTCTACCTCTAATGCTAAATATACGCAACTTATTACCTTTAATAGTCGTCTAGTTTCTTAATTAATTTATCTTAGGGTTTTATATTTAATCTACTGCTACGCGGCTAGATAGTAAACTGTCTTAAGCCCTTGCTAAATTAGAACATTCTTATAATACAGAACAGAAGGCCCTAGATACTTAGATCGCGGCATCTACTCATTTGCTTTGTCTTAAGAAGGTATATAAGAAGGTTCGTTTTAAGGAGTAGAAGCTTATAGAATAGGGTCTATAGGAACTTGGTAATAAAAGAACGGATTCTCTTCTAATAGAGAAGGAAATAGATCTGAGTAGCTCGGCAACTACTCTTCTTAGGTCCCCCTTAGGTGACTTATTCTTTAGCGATCCTTTTTTATTAATACTACCTAACCTAATCTCCTCTAATACTCTTATACCTTTCCTATAGCGTTCTTCAAGTTCTCTAGTAGCTCCTAGGTAGTCTCGTTATAGCCTATCTACTTAACCTTATACCATGTTTTATTGTTAATGTTTTTATAACTAACGATCTTTAAAACTTACTATTTGTCTTCTTCTTATCCTCTATACGTGTCTGCCTTATAAACCAGTAGCTTAATTGTTCGTACTAACTTAATAGTACGAGTGAGTCGTATCCCGGGGCACGAAATACGTATAGTATTATATGCTCTTTGGGATGGTGGTAACTGTCGATTGTATAAAGCAGACTACGTGGTCTATATACTAATGCACCTCCCCCCTAATTAGTTAGTGCTTCATAAGTGCACCAGACGCGTAAGCGAGTGGTTAGTGTACTAAACGCGTAAACGCGTACCTGGTGTACCGAACGCGTAAGCACGCGGTTGGTATAATAGGTGCTGTAATTATACACTGGCGGTACTTAAAAAATGAAACCACCTGTGTACAGCCTCCGTAATTGCTTTAATAAAACCATAAAACACAAAGGAAAATATATAGGAAATCTCCCCTAAGGTGCCGTTTAGGCTGCCTTCCAAATGGTGCTCTAAGCTGGCCGTAAGTTCTGCTTATGGTCCGTAAAATAAACTATACAGCCTTTTAACAGGCCGTAAATGCACCATACGGCCTTCCGATGGGCCGTAGCTGAACCATAAATACTCCGTTAGTCTCGCTCTACCTATTTTATGACCTTTAGGTTAAGCTTGTTCGTGTTAATTAGGGTTTTAAGAGCTTAACACGGCTTTGCCTTAGTCATAGCGTCTGCTAGGTTATCTCCACTACTAATCCATTTGACCTCTATAATCTCACGTCGTTTATAGGCCTAACGTAAGCATATTAGGTCGACTATAAGCCTCTTCTCTTGTGTCGTACCTAGTTTAACTAGGCAGTTGTAAAGGGACTTTAAATTGGTGTATAAAACCAGAGGTAACTGCTCTAGTTATAGAATCTTCTAGACTATTAATTTAATTGCGGCTGCTATATTAAATCTATAAGCTAGTATATATAGTTTAGAAGCTAGTACACTACGGGTTACTCGTTTACACTTAATTAAAGACTAGTACAGTATATTTGCGTCCTAATTGCGGTCCGTAAGTATAATTATAAAGCCGATTTATAATAATAGGTCTTTATTATTGGTAAAGAAGGCGTCTATAAATACTAATAAGCTAAGGGAACTTAGGTCTAGTGGTACAAAAGTAAGTCCCCTTACTATATTGTTAATTTGCCACTAAATACGCTTATTAAGCTGCTTAATATTTTCTTCTTATAGATCTACTGCCTAGGCCGTAAAGGATAAGTCATAGGTAGATTTGGGTTAGCAGACTATGGCAATATAGGCGCCTCTTGCACGCTGTGCAGCGTATTAGTTCTTTATATTTACGGTCTTATGGGTCTCTCTATAGGAACTAGTAAGATCCGTAGGCTTTACTATAATAAGCTTTAGGTTTTAAGCTTGGCGTTCCTAGGTTAGCTAAATTAAGTTGCCCTTTTGTGTAATTAAGCCTCTGTTAAACTTAATTAGAGTCTACTTAATTAACTACTCTTGCGGCTTTGCCAGGAACTTAGCTTCTTACAGTTTAGTCTCTTTAGTACCCACAAATGTCCGGTTTACTAAGAAGAGGGTATTATCTATTTAGAGTCTAATAATACCAAGGCCGTTTAATGGGCTGTATAGGAGGTAGGGGTTATAGGTTAACTGTTCCATTTTAAGTTTACTAACGTAGTGCTGGTAGTATATCTTAAACCAATAGTTTCCGGCTTCTAGTACTCCGTAAAGAGGTTTTATAACCTATAAAATTGTTTCTAGTTATAGGTTAAGCTTATAGGGTGGTCGTATAAAGATATCCCTACTTAGGTAGGTGTTAGACTACACATAGGCTTGTAAGATATCCCGTAAGTAAAGGGCTATAGATTTAGTTTGCTGTAGTCTAGGCGTAAGTACGAGTATAATCCGTTAACTAACCCGTTAAATTATAGGCGATTGCGTAAGGACTAGGTCCTTTCCCTAGTTATTATAAGCTTATATAATAAGCCTTAATTTCTTAAAGGCTTTGTTAGTACTAGGGTACTTAATCTTGTTAATAAAGCATAAGTTAAATATACAGACGTCTTGCGGAACGTCTCTCTCTATTATAATTACAAAGATACCCTTTTTAAGTAGTCCGTTAATCTCTTTACGCCGTAAGTCCGTAAAAGGGGTTTCCTATACTAGAACTAATATATCTATAGGCGGAGATTGCTTTACAAATATGCCTACGGAGGTTAGGTGGTTCTTTGTTACGGGATTCTTACGGGGGCGTCCTCGGCCACGCTTTACGGCAGGNTTAGTAGGTTTAGTGGGTTTCTAGGGGACCTCTAGGGTAGGTAAGGGTGCCTCTAGTTTATCTAATTCGGCAGTCGTTTCTAGTTTGTCTAGTTTGGCGGTTACTTCTAGTTTGTCTAGCTTAACATCATAGGTATTTTTAGGCCGAAAGTAGAGTTTTACGGACATGCTTCTAAAGCTAGTTAGCCCACTAGGAAGCTATATGCAGCATATCTCGTTTTCTATGGCTAGTAGACGGTAAGGTCCATTCTAACTACCGCTTTTACGCTATATAAGGACTTTAGAGTTAAGCGGGAGGTTATATACTAAGGTTATATTAGGTCCGTTACAGTAGTATAGGGCGTTATTAACAGTTTGTTTAGCCCGTAATTTAACTATTTCGGCTATTGCCTTCCGTATTATAGCTACTTATTCTATAATAGACGGGGCAGGAGGGCCTAGGCTGCTTATCCTTAAATAGGCTCCGTAGACCAAAAGGGTGGGTACTAGTCCGTCCGGGCCAGCGGTATTGTTAACGGCTTTTATAGCTATCTATAGAGCCAGTTCCTTTTAGATGTCCTTATATTCGTCTATAATAATCTAGTAAGCTCTCCGTAAGGCTAGGTAAGCTCGCTTAATAAGCCTAATAGACTAATACGCCTTAACTAGAATAGCTTTTATTAATATAGCTATAGCCGTAGCATACTGCTGGAATTCCTTACTAATAAAGTTCCTACTAGCATCGTGGGTAATATACTTAGGGGGTCTAACGTATATATTAATCCAGTAGGTCCGTAAAATGTCCTAAGTGTATTTTATAGATATATTTTACAACCAACAGGCGGCTTAATAGCGGGTTACCTCGTCAATTATATATAATACTGGGCTGCCGTTAATATACATAATNTCTACGTANACTAAGTGGTTNAANTTAAGGTCNTTATAAAGNGTAAACTTAAATNAGCCTAGGGAACGTCCGTATTTCTAGCAAAAGGAGCAGTATTTAGTTAGGTGGTTAATTACCTTCCTATTAATATTATTGTGTCCAAAGCGTTTAAGGACTCTATATAGCTTTTCGGCTAATAGGTAGTTAAAACGGCGGTATAGGTGGTAGATCTTAGTACTAGTAAGGTAGTATAGGTTATAGTTAAAAGATTCCTAAATATAGGTCTGTAAAGTCTCTCCCTATATAAGGAATGGGTGTCTAAATCATCGTGTAATTAGTAGGGTAATATGCTTGCTTTTTAGGGCAGTTATAGGGCCGATTAAGGTATCCGTAATATTGTTATAGTATACCTATAACCTGTCCATGTTTACAAGACAGAGTAGGAAGGGGGTGTCCGCTTTTACTATATGGAAGTTAACTGGGCTAATTAGAGTCTTAACTTTAACTAATTTAATTAATGCGGTTAAGCCGATGCCGAATTGGACGTTTACGGCCCTAGTTTACGTAATATCAATGTCCGTATTATTATTTGTGGTGGTCCTATATACAAGGTATTGTCCGTAGCCTACGGTAGACTTCTTAGAGGCACTTATATTAATTATAACGCTATAGAATTCCTTAGGGGTATAGCGTTCTATAGTGATATATGCAAATAGGTTCTACTTATAATCTATAACGTTTATAACGGGGGTACTTACGGAATGGTTTTTGGGCGTAACTAAGTGTATAAAGGAACGGTTAGCTAATACGGTTATAATATTAAAGGCTTAGCTATCCGTAAAAGGTCTAAAAGTGGTTAAGAATGTTTCTAAGGTCTCTTATTCCTAAGCGTCTAAGTTAAAGTTAATTATAAGGGCTTCTATTAACTTATTAGGGGGCTCTTCTACTTCCTTTCCTTTGTATTCTAAAATAAACTAGTTAATACGGCTATTAAGTCTCTTCCTTAACTTATTATGTTCTTCCTAGGTATACCTTATAGACCAACATCCTTCCTTACCGCACACGAAGCACTTCTGGCTGGTTTATCTGCGGGGGTATGTTTTTGTATAGGGGTCACTGCGGGGGTTATAAGGACTTAGTTAGTATAGGTGCTGCTAGCGGTAACGGCGGTCCGTAAAGTAGACGTCTAAGTCTATTTGTGGATATTAAATATCCGTAGTAAAGGCTTAAGTGCTGCCTAGTGGGTTTAAGACTTTATATATTATAATAGAGAACCGTAAATCGTTAATAAGGCTAGTTAAGGTGTCTATAGGCTTATAATAGGCGTACTTATAGGGCTCTACTTTCTAGTAGGCCGTAATAAGTTTGTTATATAGGAAGTCGTCTATTTAAAGCTTAGCGTTAAGGCCGTACTATAGGTGCTAAAGGTCTTTAATAAGAATTTATAGGCACTCTATAGTCGATTTTTTAGTGTTCTTGTTAATTACAGTCCGTAGCTTGGTCGCATTCCATTAGGTAAAAATATTATACTTATATTCCGGTCCTTTAAAGTAGTTACAGGTAGCCTTATATAGCTTATTAAAGGGAACACTAAGGGGGTTACTCTTAAGGTTAGTGTAGTAGTGGTTAAGTGCTAGGCCGCGCAGTATAGTAGAGTAGGCTTGGCTAAACTCTTGTTTAGGAATATTAGCCTTTTAGCAAAGGTCCGTAAAGATAGTCAGTTTAAAGTTAAAATTGTCGTTTTCACCGCTATACTTAGATTCGTCGGTATAGAGCTTAGCTAGGTTAGCTAGTTCCTTACCATAGGTCTTTACTTAGGTGCATTACGGATCTATAACTTATAGATCTATGGCTTACGGATATATGGCTTACGGATATATAGTTTGCGGATATATAGCTTGCGGATCTATAACTTAAGTAGGTTATAGATTTGTGGCTTTGGTGACGGAAGGGTTTTGGTCCGTATTTTGGTTTATAGGGGTATTACGGTCCGTAACTTAGGTACTAGGTATACTTTAGCCCGTAAAATTAATTCTGAAATTGCTTAGGTTTATAGGACGAATTTAGTTAAGTAGGTTAGGTATAAGGCTAGCGATACTATTAAGTTTGGGAGAAGCAGAGAGATTATTAGTGGCTTTAACCTAGTCTAGGATTTTTTCTTTAGTTTATTCCATTTGGTCCTTCTTCTATATTGTGTTATATAAGGACCGTATAACAGTAACTTATTTATCCTTTTTAACCCATACACCTTAGTAATGTAAAAGGGTTCGTAGGTTATAGATAGCAGTAGGGTTATAAGCCTTAAGAATAGCTTCCGTAAAGTCCGCAAAGTCTTCCTTATATTGCTCCTATAGGTCGTTATTTAGAAGCTTATAGTGTCCGTATTTAAGGATTTTGAAATTAATATAGTTATTGACGTTATCCGTAGACGTGAGGTCGACTCCTTAGCTTTACTTCTTTTAACCTTCGCTGATTTACTTACTTATATTTGCCATATTGTGTAGCGTTATATGTCTATATAAGCTGTGGCGGGTCGTAGTAGCTTATAGCGGGTGGAGGAGGTCTTGTAACAGTCCGTAAAATTAATTAACGGGTCCATAATAGTTTAAGGGGTCTTATAGTAGTCCGTAAAGGCAATTGACGGGTCCGTAACGGTTTGTAGAAGGGTAAGGGTCTTTATAAGGGGTCCGAAAAGAGGTCGGGGGTATTAAGGGAGGGTGTAGTAGGAATAGGGGTTTAAGGTTTAAAGAGGGTTGAGGATAGGGGGTTCCGTAAAGGTTTGTATTCACGTCTATAACTTCTAGTAAACCGTACTAAGACTTAAATAAGTATACAGAGTTAGTAATAGTCCGTAATCCCCAACTTCTAATCTTCTAGCAGGTCGTACTAGGAGTCTAAACAGGTGGTCGCTGTCGTATATCTCTCGGTAGGAGGTGTTAAGTAATTGCTGATCTATGCGCGCTTACTGATTAGTGTTTGTACTAACTTAATAGCACGAGTGAGTTGTATCCCGGGGCACGAAATACGTATAGTATTGTATGCTCTTTGGGATGGTGGTGACTGTCGATTATATGAAGCAGACTACGTGGTCTATATACTGATGCACCTCCCCCCTAATTAGTTAGTGCTTTATAAGTGCACCAGACGCGTAAGCGAGTGGTTGGTGCACTGAACGCGTAAACGCGTACCTGGTGTACCGAACGCGTAAGCACGCGGTTGGTACAACAGGTGCTATAATTATACATTAATATTCCTATATGCTAGTTCTAATATTGCGATATACTATATAGGGTAGATCTTTATTTTAGCTAGTAGGTTTAACTTAAACATAACCGGTAAAATCCTTTATATAATTTTAAAAGGTCCTAGTCTAATATAGTCTAACTTTTTACTTAGTTATTAACTCTTAAAATTTTTATATAATAGCTACACTCTATCTCCCTCCTTAAGATCTAGTCCCTTAGATCTTTTAGTATTATAGTACTTTTTTATTCTCTTTTATACTTTCTTTACTAATTCCATAAGGTCTACATAAAGATTCATTAACGTCTTTATTCTTTCTTTAGCTATACTACTTATTTTCTTTACTTATTATAGTAATAACAATATTCTTAGCTTATATCTATAATTTGCCTTAAATAGTAATGTACCTATTCCTTTTTAAGGTATTGCATTATATGTAAACTATATAACTAGTAATAGTAATACCTAATTATTCTATATATAATTAACGTAATACCTTAGATACTACTCTAATGTTTAGTTTAGTCTTTCCGTCTAACTATCTATCTATAGATAATATGCAGTAGAAGTTGCTACTCTAACTCCTTATTCTGCCAAGAATACCTCCTAAAATACTACTATAAATCTTAAATCTCTATCCGATATAATCTTGCTTAGTGCTCTATACCTTATAAATACTTCTTTAATATAAATTCTAGTAATATCTTTTACTAATATCTCTTCTATACATGCTATAAAGTATCCCTACTTTATAAGCTTATCTACTATTACTAAGATCGCATTATAATCTCGTCTGGTAATAAGATCTCTTAACCTTAGTAACTTTATAATAAAGTCCTATAATATAACCTCCTATAGTCTCTCTAGTATTTTAATAGGTTGTAGCCCTCCGTATAGCTTATACTTTATTAGTTTATTTCTTTAATAATCTAAATACTCTTTTATTACTTTTCTTATAATATTCTAGATTCCGTTAATAATATACTCTTCCTAGAGTCTTAACACTAAGCCCATAGCTCCGTTATATCCTTAAGTTAATCCCTTATAAAATTCTTCTATAAATTACTCTGCTATGCTTCTTAGGATATACTTTACTTTTTAATTCTTATATATATCCATCTATAGATCTTCTAGTTATACTTCTAGAATTCTTTATACCTAAAAGCTTTTTGGTAACTTATAAACCTTATCTAGTTCCTCTTAAGTTGCTATAATTTTTAGATAATTATACCTAATTAATCCGTCTATATCCTTTTACAGTAAAGCCCCTAATGGCTTCTTATTATCTTATAGTTTAGCCTTTTAACTTAGAGCATCTACTTATGTATTATCTGTACCCTTAGTATACTAAATCTTAAAATAGTATTCTATAAGCATCTCTACCCATTTAACCTATCTTTAGTTAAGTTCCTTTATTATTAGGAATCCTATTAGGTTCTTATAATCTGTCTTAACTATAAATAGTTTCCTTATACCTTACAAGAATACTCTCTATTTCTTTAATACTGTAACTATACCTAATAACTCTTTATTATAGATGTCATAGTTTAACTCTAGTAGTGTTATCTTTTAACTATAGTATGCCACTAGGTGCTATCTATCTTAATGTTTTTATATAAAGCACGCCCCTAGTGTATAGTCTAATATATCCGTTTCTATAACCGTCTCTAATTCTAGTTAATAGATCTTAAGAACTAGCTCCTAGGTAAATAACTCCTTAATTTATTTAAAGAGTTCTTACTATTCTTCTCCCTATGCCTATAGTTCTTCTTTCTTTATTAACCACGTAAATAGTTTAATATCCTTTAACTATTGCGCTATAAACCTTCTATAGTAATTGCAAACCCCTAAAAACGATCTTAACTATATAACGTTCTCTAGTTCTTACCAATTCACTATAGCCTCAATCTTCTTTAGATCTATACTAAGTTGGCCTAGTTTAATAATAAATCCTACAAAATTGGTCTTCCTAGTAAAGAACTCGAATTTCTCAATTGCTACTAGCATCTATTCTTCTTATAATCTCCTTAAGACCTATTTAACGTATTCCCCGTGTTCTTCCTTACTTATTAAGTAGATTATAATATTATTAAGGTATGCTATAATAAATTTATCTAAGTATTCTTTTAATATATTATTAATACGCTTCTAAAACGTTGCTAGTGCGTTTATAAGCCCGAATTGTATAACTAATAGCTTATATAGTCCTTCCTTTAATCTAAAGGCTGCCTTCTATTTATCGCCTTCCTTAATCCGGATCTAATAGTACGCCTATCTTAGATCTATCTTCGTAAAGATTTATACATTACCTATCCTATCTTAGATTTCGCTAATTAAGGGTAAAGGATACCTATCCTTCCTAGTAATGCTATTTAACTATCTATAGTCGATATACAGCCTTAGTTTACCATTTTTCTTTAGTATAAATAGTACTAGATAACCCGCTAATAACTGTAATAGTCTAATATATCCCTTTTATAAGTTTTCTTAAACAAACTCTTTTAATCCTCTACCTTCTTCTTTAGTAAGTTTATAGATTAGAAAGAACTTTAGACTTATTTCTGGTTCTAACTCTATCTTATAGTCCCATACTATATAATCTAACAGCTTCTCACTTTCCAATAACTATAGTTTCTTACTATACTTATGGTATCTCTTTAGTACATAGCTTAGCCCTTTTTCTATTTCTTTATAGGTCGCTTCTATTTAGTACTATACTAACTTAGCCTATTATCGCATCTTGCGGCGTTAAGTATCCTTAATATTGACCTAACCTATAATCTAATTAATCCTTAGGTTGTATTCCTATAACTAAGGCATCCCTAGTACTACCTTATCCCGTCCTAATAGTAGGATATTAAAAGACATCTTAATTTATCTTCCTTTAATGGTTATCTAAATAGGTCCTATTTTAAGATTAATAATCCCTCCTCTATAGGCTATTAGATCTCCTAAAATTATAACTAATAGGTAAGGTTACTCCTTCTATCTATAAGGTAGTCCCATCCTCTTAACTACTACTAGTGAGATGTGGTTTCTTGTTGCTTTACTATCTATTAGCGCTTCAAACTGTTAATCTTGCTATTTAACTTATAAATTTAGGTATCGTCCTTAAATTCCTTTAAGGGTCTAAGGCTCTACTACTGGCTCCCTCTAGTCCTATGGGCCTCCACTTTTCCTAACTATTAGCTACTTAATTCTACTATACTTGGCTTACTCTTTAGCTAATGCCTAGTTCGCTTTTTATCTTTAATATACTATAGACACGTGTTCTCTAGGCATTTCCACTACTATTATCTATCTAAGCATTTTTCCGTAAGGAATCTTTCTAGTTAAAGTATTAAGTTGCCTAACTCCTAAACTTCTGCTAGATGCTAGCTATGTATATACTTAGCATTCTTATATTATTGCTTATCTATTATCTAATATATCCTTATAGGGTATTTCCGATTCTTTTCTTTTGGGTTTTTGTGTATCTTATATATATCGTCCACGCACGCGATCTATAATAACATATAGTGTACTAGGTATCTTAGGTTAACTCTTAGCTCGTCTTCATCCCTAAGTTTAAACCTCTGCCGTATTAATCTAAACGTTGCAACTTTATTTATAGGTACTAAAATACGCCTATTACTTCTCTAGTCCTTTAATCGTTCCTCTAGATCTTTTAATATTATAATTAAGGCTCCTTTAATATAAGTTATAGCCTTCTTTATAATTGGGTGGTCTTAGATAACCTTTTTATCCAACTATATATAGAAATCTTCCTACCCGTCATTATATCGCTATCTATACCACTTTTAGTATAGCTGTTAGAGTGTATACGGCTTGTCCATAAGGAAGTATCTTCTTATTACTACGTTATAATAGCCTTTTATATATCGTTCTTCGAACCTAGTAGGGATCCCTAGATCCTCTTCGTCTTTCAGTTTAATAAGCCACTTAGCTCTTAGTATGCCTGCCCTAGGCCTATTAGTAATTCTTTATACTAGCGCCCTATCCCTTATACATCCTAATATGCTAAATCTTTTGTTTAGTTTCTGTTCTTGCTATATAATAATTCTTACTTAGAATTCTCTATAGTTTCTTTTGGTTTTCGTCTCGCTAATAGATCCTCAAAGTCTTCTTGCTTTTTAATCTTAGTATTAACTTTTTAATCTTTAGTCCGAACACTATATTCTACTAGTAAGTCCTCTAGGTCTATATATCTGTCTCCTAATCTAGTTGCTATTTATATTACAGATTCTCTAATCTATAAAGAAGCTCCTTATTTCTTATCTGTGGGTATCCTAATTCGTACTCCAAATTCTTAATCCCTTAGATTCTTTAATCCTAAGCTTACTTCTAACTTAAGCCTTGCCCCAGCCTTAGTTTAACTAGGCTTACTTAGTGTTCTTATCTTATCTTAAGAGTCTTAAATCTCACTTATCTTGTCTTAAGAGTCTTATGCCTATAGGAAACTTCGTCCTAAGCTTATTTATATATTGCTAAACTAAGCTATTGCTCTGCTTTATTAGTTATTATCTATTATAGGTCCTTAAGCTTGCCTTATCTTGTCTTAAGAATCTTAGTCGTCTTTTATCTCGTCTTAAGAATCTTAAGCCTTTGGCCTTTTACCTTTATTAAGTGCCGAAGTGGTTCACTGTCCTACTTTTCTTGCGTCTCGCGAAGCGATAGATATTATATTTAGTAGGGTCTTAATCCCAACTAATATTCCCTATTCTATAGTGGAATCATCCTCTACCTCTAGTATAACATCTCCAATAGCTGCGTGTTTCCAGTAAACCGCCCTTATTGCCTTATCATTACGAAATGTTTCGCTTACGTCGTATTTATCGTCCTTAATGTCTAATATATGAACTAGTTTATTAGTTCCTCTATATCCTATAGGTGCTAGCTCTTATAGCTAATAGCTTACGCCGTATTTAGCGTCTTTATAAATTTGGTATATATTATTATAACAAAATACAAAGCTTCTAATTAAACACTCCTTTGTTCCTCGCAGTATATTATTATCCCTCTATATATATATATTGTCTGCCGTTAGTCTAGTTCCTTTTATTATATAGTATCTCTAACTATCTTTACAATCCCTTATAAAGTGACTTTATTTTCCGTAATTTATATAAGCTTCTTTTTTAAACTATCTTTCTTATTATAGAGTCCGCCTAAACGTCTTCTGCTGCTAAGATCCCTAGTTTGGCCTCTACTCCTTAGACCTTTAATTACTTAATCCTTGTCCCCTAGGTTTCTACGGTTTCTTACTNTATCTTTTATAGGCTTCTTTAGTACCACTTAGGTTTATTAGCTCTGCGCCATACTATAGTTTTTAACTTAGCTTTAGTCATTGCGTACTCTACATTTTATATAACTATGGAACTCTATCCTAACCCTTCTTAGCCTATTCCCTTTAGTAGATCCAATTATTAATCTTAATTACTTAATCTATTAGTTCCCTTAGGGTGCCCACATCTTTTATTAAGATGATCGCGTTCTAGACTTTAGCCTTAAGTCCCTGTTTATACTGTGCTATAAGCGCCCTATTATTCTACTTAACTTATATTACTAATGTCTGGAACTGCGTTATATACTTAATCGCTAAAGTTCGTTATATAATATCTTAGAGTTTTCTTTCTGCCGTAGTCACTGCCTCCAGGTCTCTAAATATTTGTGTAAGTTATTCTATAAATCTATTTCAGCTTAAGAACATGAACCGTACCTCTTAATTCGTAGTTATCATTCCATTTACCTAGATTTCCGTAAGGTAAGGCTTAAACTACTTAAGTACCCTTCCTATTAAGAACAATCCTGCGTACGCTATTTAATCTATAGGTGTTACCAGCTTAGCTCCTTCCTACGCGACCTTGAAGTGCATTTACGTAAGAAATCCTTTAAGCCCCAACCTCTCTCCTAAGTACCTTTTGATCAATGGTAACTTAACCTTTACTGCGCCTATCCCGTTAATCCTATTTTCTAACATTATATTATTTTCTATTAACTAGTCAACTATCTCTTATAGCTGTCCGACCGTTACAGGTTGCTGTAAGTTAGTGTCTACTATACTAGTGTCATTACCTGACCTTAAAGTAGTTGCCGCCGTTAATGGCGTTGTAGTGGCTGCTTTTGGTGGTATGTTGTCCGACTTTCTATATTTAATACTATAACTAGGTAGTAATTGTGTAACGGAACCTTATAGCAGAAACTACGGTGGGTCCTATTATTAGGCTAGGTGTATAGGAAATGCAAGTATAGAGTTAACAAGTAATAACAACTAGTGGAGTGGTTGCCTAATAGATTAACTCTAATTATATTCTAAGAATTACTATAAGGAAGGAACTATCTAGGTAGGGACTAAGGGTCCTTAAATACACAACCGTACTCTTATGAAATCCTTCTTATACGTGATGTACATCTTATATATAAGGTACGTAAGTTCCTCCTGTTCCTCTTATTTAATACATAGCACATTATATAACCTCGGTTACTATTCCTCGTTATATAGTTCTACTGGTTCTATCCTAGACCGTGCCTAAATTAACCAACTAGCTTCTTCCAACTCTTCTCCAAGTAGTTATAACATCGTACTTAAAGCGTCCATAATATTAAATAGCAAGATTAGTAGTTTAAAGTACTAATAAATAGTAGAGTAATACGAAACTATATCTTACTAGCAGTAGTTAAAAAAATAAGATTACCTTACAGATAAAAGGAACACTTTTACCTATTAGTTATAATTTTAGGAGATCTAATAACCTATAAAGAAGGGATTATTAACCTTAAAATAGGACCTATTTAAATAACTATTAAAAGAAGATAAATTAAAATGTCTTTTAATATCCTACTATTAGGATAGGATAAGGTAGTATTAGAAATGCCTTAGTTATAAGAATATAATCTAAAGATTAATTAGATTATAGGTTAGGTTAATATTAAAGATACTTAATAATATAAGATATAATAATAGACTAAGTTAGTATAGTACTAAGTTAGAGCGATATATAAAGAGACTAAGTAAGGCTTAAGTTATATACTAAAGAGATATTATAAATATAGTAAGAAACTATAGAGCCTAGAAAGTAAGAAGTTAGTAAATTACGCGGTATAGGACTATAAAATAGAGTTAGAACTAGAAATAAGTCTAAGGTTCTTTTTAACCTATAAGCTTACCTAAGAGGAGTTAAGAGCACTTAAGGAGTTTATCTAAGAGAACTTATAAAAGGGATATATTAGACTATTATAGTTATTAGCAAGTTATCTAGTATTGTTTATACTAAAGAAGAACAGAAAACTTAGGCTATGTATTAACTATAAATAGTTAAATAGCATTACTTAGAAGGATAGGTATCTTTTACCCTTAATTAGCAAAATCTAGGATCAGATAGGTAATGCGCAAATCTTTATAAAGATAGATTTAAGATAGGCGTACTATTAGATTAGAATTAAGGAAGGCGATAAATAAAAGGCAGCCTTTAGGTTAAAGGAAGGACTATATAAACCATTAGTTATGCAATTTAGGTTAATAAATATACTAGCAATATTTTAGAAATAAATTAATAGTATATTAGAAGAACACCTTAATAACATTATTATCTACTTAATAATAGAGGAAGAATATAGAGAATACGTTAAATAGGTCTTAAAGAGACTATAAAAAAATACTAGTAGTAATTAAGAAATATAAGTTCTTTATAAGAAAGACCAATTTTATTAAATTTATTATTAAACTAGGTTTTATTAGTATAGACGTAAAGAAGATTAAAGCTATAGTAAGTTAGTAAGAACTAGAGAATATAATATAGTTAAGGTTATTCTTAGGGTTTTGCAACTACTATAAAAAGTTTATAATATAGTAGTTAAAGAATATTAAACTATTTACTAAGCTTATAAAGAAAGAGGAACTATAGGCATAGGGAGAAGAATAAAAAAGGCTATTTAAGGAACTTAAGGAACTATTTACTTAGGAGCTAATTCTTAAAATCTATTAACTAGGACTAGATATAGTTATAGAAATAAATATATTAGACTTTATACTAGAAGTATATTTACTATAGAAGTATATTTACTATATAGTATTTAATAGCATACTATAGTTAGAAGATAATACTACTAGAGTTAAACTATAATATCTATAATAAGGAGTTATTAGGTATAGTTATAGTACTTAAAGAATAAAGAGTATTCTTATAAGGTGTAGAGAAACTATTTATAGTTAAAATAGATTATAAGAACCTAATAGGGTTCCTAATAATAAAAGAACTTAATTATAGATAAGTTAGATAGGTAGAGATGCTTATAGAATATTATTTTAAGATTTAATATATTAAAGGAACTTGTCGGGAATAAGGCAAGCGGTCGTCACGTGACACCACAGCACTAGCGTGGCGAGAAGTCTTAAGCTCCTCGCCCTTCCTTATTCTAATTAATAAGCTTTATTAACCAACATCACTATAACCTACTTAAGTAGTCGTTATTATTAAGTCACCCTATATAACTAATACTAATTAGTGGTTAAATATATAGTTAACTATAGAGCAGCTAGGTTTTTAAATAGAAGAGATAGTCTCGTATAGGGGTGCTATATGCGCTTATATAGAATAGATTCCAGCGATATTATACTACCTTAAACTTACGGAAAACTAGTAATAGAAGTGTCACTAAGTACTAGGAGATACTAAGTTATATCTATTATATAGAACAACTACGTTTATAAAGATTTGGTTAAGTACTTTAGGTTAAAAGTGTTACTAAACCTATAGTCCCAAGTTAACGTCTAAAACGCGTTAAATGACGTCCAAAACGCGTTAAATAACATCTCAAATTACCTACCTCTTAATAGTAAACCTACGAGATCCTACAAAACCGAAAATCCTACCTACCTTCGACGTACAACACCCCGTCGATTCTGCACCTACTATAGCGTTAACCTATCTAAAGAAGTATAAGAAGGACATTAACCTGGAAATATAAAATACCAATATAATCGACTTTATAAACGCTAAGCAACAGGACCTAAATGGATTCTTATTATACTATATAGCATACTATAAAGACAGCAAATATAACAACACTATACTATAGTACTGTATAAGGGAGGACTTTATTAGATAAATAAAGGAAACATAAACTCCTATAAAGAAGGATATTATATAAGACTTCCGTAACTTCTTATAGAAGTATAGAGTATTTATACCTATAGACGGGGGTATTATTAGAGATAATATTTAAAAGCAGGTTATTAATATAAAAGAAGAGCATAAATAGACTCTATAAGAGATTAAGCACCAACTACGCACTATAAGGAAGCTTAACTCACGATAAAATCTAAATAATACACCTTTAGAGACAAATCTACCTCTACCCTTAACTCCTTTATATCTAATTTAACCTATAGCTTTAATGTCGGATACTATACCCTAACGAAAGTAGGTATAGGATCCTATTGCTTTGCGATTTAATAACCTTTAGACTCTACCGATTAGACCTATATCCCCACTATAGCCTATAATGCAACTCCTACCTCCTCTATTTTAATCTTAAATTGGAGGCGGTTTAAAATTGCTTATAGAGCTTACGAAGCTCTATTTAGATTAGGAAAAGAAGTTTAGCGGGGAACTATATAATATCCTTAATTTAAAACTACGTATCTTCTATAACTATTACTAGAAAGTAGGAATAGAGTCTAATTAATACCATAACGCCTATTTTGTTATACTTAAGGGCCAAGCTAGTACCTTTTATTATAACCATTTAGTAGGAAAAGGATATAATTTTAACCATATAATATATAAGTTAAGATACTACTTTAAAATAGAAGAGAATAAGTAGCAGTATATATTAGAATAGAAAGAGACTACCTTTTTAAGGATTATTGCTATAAACCTAGGTATCCCTCAGCTTAATTATCTTTAAAAGCTCTTTAATTAACTTTAAATAATTTAACGTGGTTTATCTAAATTATATTAAGAGGATTTTAGCCTATATAATTAAGTTATTAGCGTATACTAAGGTGTTAAAGAATACAACCTTATACTTTTTAATCCTGTAAATACTTATAAAGGAGTATATGCTTAATTAAGATCTTCTATTAGCACCGCTCTACGCTTTTAAGAAGTATAGCAATTTAATACCTAACTCTAACCTACTTTAATCAACCCGCCTAACTAATATAATTAGAACTAAACTAATCGAATATATAGTGGCCGGGGTAGATAATATGGTAAAGGGTATAATTAATAACTGTAAGGTAAAGGTAGAGGCCCTTATAGAGGTTTATTTTAAAGTAATTACTAAAAGAAGTACTACGTTTATAAGAAACCAAATTGCTAGTTAACTAGGCATTCTCTTAATAAGCGAAAGGAGGCATATAATAAGTTTTGCCAAAGTATAAGAAATATTAGAAATTATAAGGTTACTACGGCCTACTTTTAAAGCTTTCTAGTTTAATATAAAGGCGTAGAAGATCTTAAGGGTAAGGTTAATAAGGCCAAATAGCTCCTTATAGATATAGAAATTAAGGACTACTTACCCAACTAATACTTTACTAAGTATGGTAAGGTAGATGGTATATAAACCGTTACTATTTTTAATAACTAATCTACGCTCCACTCTATTACGAAGTTAGATATCTTTAATAAGCTATAGAAGAGTTCTACGTTCTCCTTTAATAATAGATACTCGGTAAATGTCTTTTATAGTATTATACTAGACACTAGAGCCGCAGGAGTATCTATAGTAGGAGAACCCCAAGTTTAAGCCCTTTAGCAGCTTAATAGCTCTATTTAGATTAACTATTTAACGGCAGGCTAATATATAATTTGTTTTAGCAAGGGTACTATAATCTCTCTTAGCACAATTAGGGTCTAAACCCCCTTAGGGTGCATTACTTTCTATATTATTCCTATAAATACCCTATTTTTATTTTGCATTAGAGATATAAATTAATTAGGCGTTAAGCTTAATAACCTTAAAAATATACTTATTTAGGGAGATAATCGGGTGCCCGTTATACGCAAATAGGGTTACCCCTAGTTGCTCCTTTATTAACTAGAAAAGAGTATTACTTAAAGCCACTTAACTAAGTTAGAGTTACGTTAACTACACCGTCGCTTTAGCCACCTATCTATTTACTAACTACTTAGGGTCCTTTAGCGAGTAGGCTATAAAGTTAAGGTTAAGGCGATTAAGTATCTTATAAAGTACTACTATTATTACTAAATAAACTAGAAGTCCCCTAGTCGATTTAAGTTTAGCCTTAAAAATAACTACAACTTTAACTTCTATATTATTATTGATGTTATATACCTTAGCGGTAAGCTAGTACTCTAAGTTATTAACTTCTTAACCTCCTTCTAAGCCGTACGTTTCTTAAAGAATATATTAGCTAGAAACGCATAGAATACCCTATAATTATACTAGATTAATATCTACCTAGGACCCCCTAATTAAATTATCTATAATATAGAAAAGAACTTCTTATCTATAGAGTTTTAATAATAGATAAAGGCAATGGTAATTAAGGTTAAGGAAGTCCCTATTAAGGCATATAATAGTATTAAAAAAGTAGAATAATATTATACGCTATTATGCCGCGTATATAAAATTATCTCTTTAGAACTAGAGGATGCTAGCAAAAAACTTACCTTATAAATAACTATTAAAGCCGTTAATAATTCCGCTAGCCCGGATAGACTTATACCTATATTACTCGTCTTTAGCGCCTACCCTTAAATAACTAACAATTCTCTACTATCTTCCTCTATTATATAATAAGTTAAGGCTATTCGCAAGGCAATAAAGGAGGTATAATGTCTCTACGCTATATGCTAGGTTAACGACGCACTAGGAATAAGAAATGGCCTAAATACCTTAACTATGCTTAATCTACTACTCTAGTCTAAGGTATACATATAGCGTAAAAAGGGAGAATAGTTAGGCCCATATTAACTTATTATAATTAATAGTTAAACTTATACTATTTAGATGCCTTATAGACTTACTTAATTCTATTTAACTGTTATTAAGCTTTACTATAAAGATAATAGTTCTAAGCCTTTATAGGATGCTATAGAAAATGCCTTAAAGGAGAACTACAATTAACGTGCTCTAGAAGGCGACCACAATTTTAATATAATTATAGTAGATACGCCGCAACTATAACGCGGTAGAGGTCGCCTAAAGGGATTATAAAATTGCTAATATTTTATTAATTTTAAAGAGTAATTTGTTGCCGCTATTAAGAATAAAGTTAAGCTATTAATAGCCTTTATAACAGCTAAGGAGAAGGCTAACTTCGAACTCGTAAAATAGCTCTAAAAGGAAGGTTGTATTATAACTTTAAGAGCTCCTTTCTAAGCATCTAATAAATAGGAGATTGATAGTCTTATTATAAGAGGAGTCTTTAAATTTAAGAAGTATAACCCTACTAAGTTTAATGGAGTTCGCATCTTTAAGTTAAGAATGGTTCATAAGATTAAGGGCAAAGCTATTAACGCCCTATTTAAGAAATTAAGGCTTATTATCTAAGGTTATAATAATAATGGTAAGAAGGTAATTCTTACGCAATCTTCTATAATTTAATAAGCTAGTTAGCGAGTTATTATTGCACTAGCTCCCTCCCTAATAAAGAATAGAATAGCGGTCTATTTATAAGATATCTGTAAGGGGATCTTGTAGATAGGGGGCTGTAAGGACACGATTGTGGAATAGGATAGATTGGTAAGAGAGACGAATCCTTAAGGAGGTAAGGCCTCTGGGATTGTAGAGACTATATACTACGGGTATGTGCCTTTAATACGTAACCGGCGACCATCTAAGAGGTATCTGGGGGTTGTCCTAAGGGCAACCTAAGGTGTCCGCAATAATATCCCTTATATTGCCCCCCCCCCTTCTTATAGTCAGCCCCCGATCGCTATTACCTTGCGGTAGGGAGATTATAAGGGCTTATTCTAGAAGAGGTTTAGAGAGATATTAGAGAGGTATTGGTATGCCGCTATATATTATCTATCTATCTAACCCCTACTTTAAACTCCTGAAAAACCTTAATAAGGGAAAAACGTAACTGGAGAAAAGATATGAGGATTGCTAGAAGACCTATTAGAAGCCTACCGGAAGCATGCCGGTGACTACCTAGGCTAATATAGGGATTTTTATACAACTCTGCTTCTAAGCCTTTATGCTAGTCTGTAATTAATCACGAGTGTTATAGGCAATTTAGTATTCTAGTATAGTTCTATAGAACCTTTTGGTATAGGATTTAACGGATAAAGCCTTAGCTTGCCGTTATCTTTAACTGCTAAGATATAGTCTATAATTTTTTCTTATAATCCTTTTCTTATAATCCTTTATGTCACTAACGCATTACTCTTGCATTTGCCCTTAGGCTATTAAATGCGGTTAAGGTATTAATTAGTTAGTTAAAGAGACTTATCTCTTAAGATTTGGTGTATATGGTTTTAAATCTGGTGGTCCTATACTATATATTTGGCGTAGCTCTACTGCCTAGCAAATAGGGACATTTCGCAATAGTAATTGTAGCTATTATACGATTGTTAAGAACGTCTATGACGTTATTCTTTAATACTATAGTATTATTTTAGGTCTAATTTAACCTATATACGTCTTTAATTTAACGTTTTAATTACCTTCCCCCGGCCGCGTAGTTAGTTTTTATAAGGAAGTAATAGTTAAATAACTTATACGCGTGTTTCCTTCCTTTTAAATAGCGCTATTGTAACGGAGTTATATCAGTAAGGTTGCGGCTATTTACTAAAAGGGTATTAGACGGTGAAGTATAAGGACACCTTTGCTTATTAAGCTGCTTCTTTTCCTTAATACTTTACTTTCCTATTATTAACCTTCGTCCAATTTTGGACGTATCTTTAATATATTATTAAGGCCCGCGAAGCCCTACTATACGCGTCCACGTCGCCGCGGGTAGAAATATCATCGGGAAATCATTCCTTATGATGGCTAAGTGCAGAGGCGATGGAGGAGAGCCGTCGCAGCGCGCGCAGCGCGCTGGTGTTGCGACTCTGTAGTGTTAAGCCCGCGACGCGTATATCGCCCTCAACAATACTAGGAGTCCTACTGCCCCTACTTAGGGCTCCTGCTATACCATCTAGGGGGGCTATTAAGGGAAACTAGGATATAAAAACCGCCCGATGTACAACTACCTAGCTCGCAGCTAGGCCTAAAACTGGCCTTACTCAGCTAGTTAACGTGGACGCGCCCTAGGCGTACAACAGAACACCCTTAGGCTTACACTAGCTCTAAGACCGAGAGGATATAGCGAGGGCATAGGGAACCTCTTTTTATAAGAACTTGTTAAGGTTAACGCGTCGTAGATACTTTATATAAAACTTATTAAGGCCCTGCCTAGAGAACTTATTAAGGCCCCTCTATAAGGGCCTATTTAGTATCTAGTATACCTAGGTGACTTAGAAGAGGGTCTTAATAGGCGTAGTACGCGCGACCTAGACGACAGCGACGCGACAGTAACGCGACGGCGACGCGACGGCGACTAGACGGCTTATGGAAACACGGGCAAAGCTCTAGGTAGCGGAAACATAGGCCAGCTTCGACGGCCCTATAGCGTATAACTTAGTCGACTTACAGTTAACCTATAGTTGACTTATAGGTGACTTACAGGAGGGTTTTAATAGGCGTGGTGTATATAACTTAATGCGTATATATATAAGGCGACTTATAGGAGGGTCTTAATAGGCGTGGTGTATATAACCTAATATATATATATAGGGGAGGCTATAGGGGAAATATAGGCTAGTTAGATAAGGTCTTAATAGTTAGAGATATAGGCTAGCTTATAAAAGTAGGGGATATAAGCTTAGTTAGTAGGAGAGGGGGGAGTAGGTTATCCGGTATGGGACTTAGTGTCTCTATAGCCCCTCTTCTATAAAACATAGTCGGCCTATTATAAGGAGACTCTTATAGGTAATGCGAAACGGGAATCTCCTACGGGGTATAGTATATAGTAGCTACTGCTAGCTCTAAGGACTTTACCCCTTAGCTAGGCTCTAACCCTTAGTACACCTAGTAGGTAGGTAGGATTACGTCCTAGCTAAAGAGATTACTACATGGCTTAAGAGAACGGATACGCGTATTGGTATATTAATAGACGGGGCTGTTCGTCTCTAGGGCGGTACGCTAGCAAGATATACTTAAGGAGTAAACAGAAGTTACTTAGGTAGGAAGGTTTTAGCTAGGCCTAACTATAGAAAGTATGCCTAAGTTTGTATTATAGGATGTAGCTATAACGCCTTTATAGAACTACGCTAGTAGGCGCGTAAGACGGGAGTTGCGACCCCTGGAAATGGCAGCTTATGCCTATACCAGCGGAAATAATAAAAAAGGCGTAAAACTAGAGGCTATAGAAGGCTCCTAAGCTATACAAAAGCGTACTAACTCTAGAAGGAGACTCTTATATAGACTACTAGGGGGTAAACTAGTACTTAGGCTAATAACCCGTTATAAAATATCTAAAAGAATGGTGAAATTCCCTATATAAGTAGTAGTGGCAGCTAACTGCTTACAGACTAGGACTAAAGCACTAGAAAACTAGGGTAGAGGCTTAGATAAGTAGGTATATTAAACTCTACTATATTACTAGTTAATATATAACTACCTGCTAAACAGCCTACCTTTAGAGTATAATAGGCGGATATAAGCGAACGGCTACAGCTCTACTTAAGAAGGAAGCTAATATTCCCCCCCTATAACTATATATTAAAGCCGCTGTAATATAAAGGGCGTAAAAAAAACGCAACTCTAATATTATAAAGTATATTAAGACACGTCTAAATAAACTATAAAGGGACCCTAGGGCGCCTTGTAGGAGAATAAACTAATAACCCTAAAGTAGGGAGGATATATTAGAGAAATAGGTAAAAAAAATAGAAGAAAAATAGTACTGCTTTAGGGCCTAGGCCTATATAAAGGAGAAAGGGAGACGCGTAAGAGGCCAGTAAGGATAATAGTAAGAGAGAGAAAGGAGCTAAAGTAGAGTATAAAAGAACGCCGGGAAACTATCTACTGTAATATAATACTGGCTAGACTAACGCTAGAGAGGTATATAAAAGTTAAAGGTATAGAGGCTAACTAAGGCAAGAGGAACCTAAGCTGTAGCATAGTTAACGCTATAGGGGGTAAACACCTTAGGGCTCTAAGAAGGCCTAATAAAGGCAGAAAATATAATAGTAACGCTCTTAAGAATAGGAATAATAGGACTAAAAGACTGGCTCTACTAGGTGGGTATCTTAGTAGGTAGCCTAAGATGCGAATATAGCTGGCTAAGACAGATACCAAAACATATAATACTGTTATACCCCTTACGCACTAACTAAAAAGTAATGCTCTTAGTAGCTAGCATAGAGAATTATAAGACACTGCTTTTAATATAAAAAGGCCTTAAGGCGGTTACCTAGCAGCTTATTAGCTAAAATATACTAAGCCAGTTCTGGGTTATAAAGGAAATAATAATAGAGGGCGGGGGGGCGAGCAACGGGCGCCCCCTAATAACTCTATAGTAGTAGAGTAAAGTATACAATACTAGCGCGTCCGTAGGCTAGTTACGGCAGCAGTAGTTCCTAAGGAGGTTAAAAAGTAAGGTAGTAAGAGCACTATAGGTGACTTATAAGCGCCTTATAGGCGCCTTATAGGCAAGTCCTAAGAGGCAAGGAGATGGATTATGGGGTTTTCTCAAGTTAAGTCTTTCTTAAGTTGAGTTTTCTCCCTATATGTAAATAAGGAGTAGTCCGCGTGGGCCTAATAGGGATCTAAATCGGACGTTAAGCAATGAATTATTATTATTATTATTATTATATATTATTAAGATTTTCTTCTTTTTTATTAATAATTTAATATACCTCTTCATTTTTCTACTAACTACTCTTCTAAGCAGATTCTATAGTATATCCTAGCCCTACCTTTATATATAGAACCCTAACCTCCACTAACTCGTAACTGGTGCTGGTCCTACCTAAATAATTTTGCCTACACGTCTTTAAAAGACTAGAAATCTAATAATAGGATTTTAGAGGCTTATAATAACACATACTACGTTAAATCCAATACCTTTAGTCCTTATAATTAATGCATGCGTACTAAGAGCGGCAGTTACGTTAAGGTAAGCTTTTCTATTCTTAATAGATTTCCATTACTAACTTTAAGCTTTAATAGCCTGGGCCTAAGTGGCGACGTTCCTTTAATATCCTTAACTACTATATCGCCTAGGCTCTCTCTTATTCTAGCGTAAATGCTAAACAACTTGGCCGAATTTAAGACTATACTACGGCTATCTATATTGCCTATAATTCCTAGCAAGCTAGCTAGTAACGCCTAATGCGAGAGTAAGGTTAGTATACTAAGAATAGGGTAAAAGATGGGGGTAATAAAAAGAAGGTTGCCGTCTACTATAGGAAGGAGTTTGCGTATGCGCGTTAAGTTTTAAAAGAGTATAATATAATGCGGTATTAAGTAGGTTACCCTTTGGGTACCTAGCGGATAAGTAACTAACAGTTGCCGTAATAAGGTCTTAGTGGTTCTAGACTGTGCTAACTAGCTAACGTCTCTATTTATTCTAGGCTTAAGCGTATCTTTATTAACTATAAGCTTACTCCCTAAGAGCTTCGTTAGTATTGGTTTAGACCTAATATTAGTATTAAGCGTTTAAGAGTCTCTGCTCTAGCTACACCTTATTGTCCTACCCCTATTTTTATACCTACTTATATACCTACTAAGGCATCTAGATCCCATTCTTATTAGCTATTACTTAGTGGCCCGATAAATACTAATCCTACTTCTAATAATAATAAGGCGTAGTGGCTTTTTAGATTAGGCATTTATGGTTTAGACTTTTAGAATTTGTTCTTATATATAGTAGCAATTAAGGACCTTAATTAGGTGCTCGGGAAGGCCTTATAAGGCTTTTAGAAAGGGCTTAGAAGCCCTAGGAATAATATTCCTAGTATAGATTAATAAATAGGAATGCAATTCTAGCAAAATGCCCTATTAACTCTATGCTATATATGTGAAAAGGCTAAGGACCTATCCTGCCTTAGGCCGTAGCCCTATCCCTATAGTTTTTAGAGCCTGTCCGTTTTATATCCGATTTAACCTATTTACTCTTTTTACAAGCTTTCTTTATAGGTCGCGATGACACTATAGTATTAGAGCGCTTTTTACGACTTGTAGATTATAGACCTTAGTCCTAATATTCTTTTAGAATATCTTCGCAATAATTAAGGTAATCCTCTAGTTCCTATATAGAGTCCTTAGCGGGCTAGCCTAGCTATTTAACTTTAAATTAAAGCTTGTTCTTAATAGACTTATAATATAGTATAGCTTTAACCTTATACCACTCGCCTACTACTTTAGGGTGTTTAATTAGACCTAGACGGAAGTTCTTTTCCGGTGGTGGTCTATGCTATAGCTCTAGTAGGTTTATATAAAACACTAGATACACACAAGCCATAGATAGGGGTAGCTAGAGATAATAGGCTAGCTTACTAATTTGTTCCTTAACTTAAAAGGGACCTAGGTATCTTATATTAAGCTTCTTTAATAGTCGACGGGTTTTAATATTCGTTAAACGTAATAAAACCTTATCGCCTACTCTAAAATGCTTGTCCTAGTGCTTACAGTTATACTAAAGTCTCTACTGCTCTTGGGCATCTTATAGGCTCTGCTTCGTATACTTCTATTACTCCTCCTATTTCTAGAGGTATCCTTATACTCTCCAGTGGATGTCCTTAGACTTCCCAGTAGGATCCTATAACTAATTATGCGGCCTTAGCTAGTAATCGTCGGGTATACTATTAAACCTAAATAGTTAGACGCCATAGGCAATCTAGATTGGTGCATACTTATATAATGCGTATTACTTTAAATTGTAAGCGTACTCTATATACAGAAGTAGCTCGCACTAGTTATCTTGCTAGTAGTTTAAATATATCTATAGGTAAGACTCTAGTTCCTAGTTCTGGCGTTCCGTTTACCTATCCGTCTATAAGTAGAAAGCAGTACTATAATAGTAGTCTATCTTTAAATGGAAGTATAGATCCGACTAGTACTAGCTTATAAAGACGCTACCCCTATTAGTAATAATAGAGTATAGCTAATCTACTTTAAGAAAGCATTTCTCCTTAATTAGGTTAGTAAGCTCTTATATATTAATTATCTTATTAACGGGAAGGTATTGGATGTACTTTAAAAACCTATTAATAAGTACAAGGACCGAATTATATATTCATCCTTAGCCATCTTTAAATAGCGGGAGATCTGTGATAAAGTCTATAGCGTAATATTACTATAGCTTACTAGCGAGGGGAACTAATTTAAGTAAACCCTATGGCTTATACCTGCGGATCTTATATACTTAATACTTCTTATAATGGCTAATATACTCCTTTACTTCCTAATTAAGCCTTAGCCAATAGTATTTACGCTAAAGTAATTCCACTGTTTTTATTTAACCATAGTAGCCGCCTAGAGGATTATTGTAATTCTTTATAAGAATCTTCTGTTATAGATTTACTTCTTATAGTACCTAAACCTTACCACCTCTATGTAGTAGGCCTATTAGGTCTAGTTCCTAATAGTAGCGCCTAGCAGCTTCCTTTCCGTTACGTTTCCGGTCTACTTCTGCATTAAAAATGGTATAGGAAGCGTCCCTCCGTTATACCTCACGGATGAGATCCGTTAACCCTTTAGATAGTTCCTAGGTAAAAGCTGTTTTGTCCTATACTACTCCAAGTACAAGACTAGATAGTACTATAGATTTTATAACTCTTTAATACGCGTATATTAAGAAGGCCGCTATAAGGTTAAAGTCCTTTAGTTATTATAGGGCTCCGAGTTCCAATTACTCTATAGCTTTACTATTTGTTTAAGGGGATAGCTTAGCAATTAGAGATAGTGTATTACTAGGTTCTAAGAATATATCGGGGACGTCCTATCTAGGTATATTCGGACCCTTATCGGCAATAGACCGGGTACTAGCCGGAATATTAGTGGAAACCGATAGGGCTTATACCGCCTAAGACTTAGTGTATAGAGCTATAGGTGCTTAAACATCCCACACCTAGAGCTTATTCTATAATGTAGGGAGTAAGATATCTATTATCTATTTTCCTTCTCCTATTTTAAAGCCTTTAGTATAGACTGGCTGTCGTGACGGTTTATTAGTAGGGTTGTTTTCCCCTAGCTTATATTTAATCTTAAAATTAAATTGTATAAGCTTCTCTACTTATCTAGCTTATTAAAGTATAAGCTCCTTTGTAGTTATAAAGTAGCGTAGATTATAGTAATTTAAGAGTATACGAGTGGTATGGCTCGCGTGCTTAAGGTAGTATTACCACTATTTAAAGCAGTCGACTATAGCCAGCAGTTCTTTATCGTGGGTATAATACCTAACTTTAGGTCCCTAGAATTTTTTATTATAAAATTCTACTGGTCTCTAATAGAGCTGGGTAGCGTCTAAATGCCTATTAGGTTATAGTAGGATACCAATAAGGGCAAAATTTAATACATTAGTAATTATTATTAATGGCTAATCTAGGTTAAAATGTCGCAGTAATAAAGCTTCCGTAAACTTTATATAAAGTTCCTAAAAGGCCTTCTAAACCTTTCTAGGCTATAACTATAGCTTATACTATTTAGTTAGTCCCTTTTTAGTTTTCTTCCTTACCGCCTTTAAGCTTTTTACTCCTTAGGTTGGGTCTTAGGAAGCTTCCGCAATATAGTTAAATAGGTGTTGGGCGATATCTAAGTAGTTATAGATAAAGCGCCTATAGAAATTAGCAAAGCCTAGGAACACTTAAACATCTCAGTAGCTCTCTAGCTCTGACTACTTCTAGATTATCTACACCCGTACTAGGTCTATAACTACACTTATAGGCGTTATAATATAACCCAGGAACTTAACCTGCTTAGTGTTAAAGATATACTTTAATACCTTAGCGTAGAGGCCCTAATTATCTAAACGTTCTAGTACTTCGCGGACGTGTTACTTATATTAATCCTTATCTTCTAAGTAGATTAAGATATTATCTAAATAGATAACGTATATGCGGTTAACTAGTCCCCCTAAGGCTCTGTAAATATACAATTAGAATATTATAGGCGTATTGGCTAGCCCGAAAGGTATTACCAGATACTTAAAGTGGCCGTATTAGGTCTTAAAAGCGGTCTTTTACTTATCTCCTTCTTTAATATAGAGCCTATAGTAGGCGTCTTATAGATCTAGCTTTATAAAGATCTTCGCCCTAGATAGTTAATCTAGCATTTTACTAACCAGTAGTAGTGGGTAACGGTTTTTAATTATAATCTTGTTAAGACCGTAATAGTCTACGTATAGCCTTATAGTTCTATCTAGTTTTAGGACAAAGAGAATTAGTGCGCCTAACGGCGACTTATTAGGCCGGATTTACCCCTTTTCTAGTAACCTATTAAGGTAATTCTATAGGATCTTAAGCTCTTTACGCGAGAGGTTGTAGATAGGAAGGTTTAGTGGTTATTTGCCTTCTTTTAGATTAATTACATAATCATACTCCAAGTTCTGTAGTAGGACTTTTACTCTCCTACCCAAAAATACCCTTAGTAAATCCCTTAGGCCTGCTAGAATATTTGTTGGTAGGGGGGGGGGACGTGGACATCCACAGGAGCTTCCTGAGATCACGTGATTGCTTTCGCCTGTTGTATATATTCTCATCCTTCGTGACTGCTCCACCTTATGGAGTCCTCACACCACCATACACCTGCATTCCCGTGTGACAATATTTAATAAATTGGGGTTGCGTTTATCTTTTATATTATCGTCGGGTAGGTCCTAGAGCTCCATTAGGATGCTCGCAGGCAGCGTTATACGCTATAGTAGTTGCTCATACATGGTTGCCACTGTACGTTATACCATTTTATGCAGTAGCTAGTAAAGGGTAGGGAAATCCTTAACGCAGCACTTAAGATGCCGTAGTATACTCTCCGTATATTGCTTAAGCTAGAGTAACCTATAACGGTTAAATTATCTCGTAAGATCCTTAAGATCGCCGCCTCCCTATAATATCTCCGCGACCTATCCGGCAGTTCCCCGTAGGGTCTCCATTATAGAGGGGTTATTACCTATATTAGGCTCTATCCCTTAACCCGTCAAGGTCCTTAGCGTAAGTGGTCTGTGCGGAACATTGTTCTCAATGAAGTCAAAGGCTTTGTATTTCTGAGAACGGCGGCTTGATTCGACCGGTTTGATTGGTGGGCTCTTATCGATATCGTAAGGACCAATTTTGACGGGTTAAGGGATACCTATCTTACTATTAAACAGGGGTTAGATTTAATACTCCTTTGGGTATAAAGCGTATACTATTTCGCCTAGGGCTATATTCTCTAGGATGTCCTTTAGGCTTATTAGTGATATGCGCCCTTCTAAATCTTTATTATTCCATTATTTAAAGGCTCCAGTCTTAAAGCGTATCTTAGGATCTGCTTCTACTAGCTAAGGGTATCCAAGGATAAGGTTATAACCTACGAAATTAGCTGCCTAGAAGGGTTGCGGGCTAACTACCATAGTGCGGTTATATATATCGGCCACTAACACTATAAGCTTATAGGCACTATGTATCTTAATCCAATGCTTATCTAGGAAGCCTATAATAGGTTTCCGCCACCTTTACAATAGGATGAGTTTATGCTCTTTTACCAAATTATATTGTATAAGATTAATTTCGGCGCCGCTATTATATAGTGCTTGGAACTATTATACCTCACCTATAGAGAGTATTATTTTTAGCTTAACAGTAATATAAAGAGTCTCTCCTTTTATATCTTGCCCTAGTTGCAGCCGGAAGAGGTCTATAACTAGGGCTTTTCTTTTTTTAGATTATTAGTGCGGTTATTGCCCTACTTATTTTTCTAATAGAATCTGCCTCCGGAGTTTTCTCTTAACTTCTTAGAGTGTTCCTATAAAGGTGCTAAATAGGTATCGGGTTAGCCCTAGGAGTCTTTCCCATTATTTAAGGTTCCTAACTTTAACCCTTTTAAAGTTCTCTTTAAGAACGGCTTCTTTAAAGGTTAGGTCTGCCCTATATTACTACTAAAGTGCCCACGCTTTTAGTAATCCCCTAGTTTCCTACCGGAAGAGGTCTGGTTCCTTACCACATCCTTAGTGTTTAGAACCGCTCGTTCGAAATCCGCATATGCGGTAATCCACGGTAGAGCTCCTACGCGCTTTATTTTGTCACAAATTGCTAGCTTAATTCTAGCCTAGATAAATCCAATCTTCTCCTTCTTATAGACGCTGCCGTCCTTATTTTTAAAGGGCTTTAGATCTATCTATTAAGTATAAGTTTCCACAAAGTTTATAAACTGGCGGAAGTCTTAACGGTCCAGCTGCGTACTATTCTAGAATTATTCTGCATTGTTATATTGTATAATATATAGATCTTAGGTCTAACCCTTTAGGAAGGTCTATAGCTATGGCCATATTATAATTTGCTCTTTATTAAGTTAATTAAGCGCGATCTAGTTTAGTAATCGGTTTTTAATCTTACTAATAATCTAGCGTATACGCTCTTTGGTATTATCTTATATTATTAGCATCTTAAAGAAGTTATCTACCTCGCGAACCTAATTGTCCAACTATTAGGCGTTAGGTCTATAACGAAGTTCTAAACTACTGGAGGCCTTAGCCAGTCGGTCTATATCCTTTTTCCATTTATTATATAGGTGCCTCTTTAAGTCTTCTATACCTCCTTAGGTAGGTATTAAGTAGCCCCTAAAAAGCCCTTAGCCTTAACCAGGTTATAAAAGAATTTGCCTAGCTTAGATTAAACCCTACTAGATATAGATTTGCCCTTAGAGGGTTCTAATATATTTATTAGTGGCTTTCTCCTATATAGCTTCCGAGAGCCTTGCGATAGCTTCCTAATATCCGTCTTAAAGAAGATTAGTATAGGGCTCTTAACCTTCTAAACTTGGGCCTAAAGAAGCTCCTACTATAAAGGTAGTATTAGCACTAGTGGCTAGTACGGGTTTCCTAATAAGCCTCAGGTCTTAAGTTAGTGTTTAAGTTTAGTTTCCTAAAGGGGTAGGCCCGCTTAGCTCGTAAGCAGTCTGTGTACCGCTACTATACTAATTATAGGCCGGTAGTCTTCTGGGAGGGTTCTAGTTGGGTCCCTAGTTAGACATATTAGTATATTCCTCTAGCATTTCTAGCTTAGGGGAAGATCTTAGGGTCGCCTCTAGCGCTTAATCTTTTAATTAGCCTAGGTAGGGCCGGAGGGGTTCTAGTTACTTTCTGGCAGCGTTATAACCGTTATAAAGAGTATCTGCGTTTTCCTTAGCGGTAACCATAGGTATATAAGAGTCTTCGAGCTCCTAGAGCATCTAGGTATTAGGGCTCGTTTAGCCATCTTACTTAGAGGGTTATATTATCGCAATCTTTCGCTATTAGAGGGACCTTCCTACCTTTGCGCGACGGCATTCTATAAGGTATCCGTAGAGTTTCCATTTAGGTTATCGCAAGATTTTAAGGGAGAATAGTAATTATAAACAAAAGATGTAAATAAATAATCTAGTCCTTAAAGCCAACTACCCTTCTAAAAAAAAGTAGGAAGAATTTAAATGTAAGGGGATCTTATAGATAGGGGGCTATAAGGACACAATTGTGGAATAGGATAGATTGGTAAGAGAGACAAATCCTTAAGGAGGTAAGGCCTTTAGGATCGTGGAGACTATATACTACAGGCACGTGCCTTTAGTATGTAACCGGCGACTATCCGAGGGGCGTTTAGGGGTTGTCCTAAGGGCAACCCGAGGTGTCCGCAATAATATCCCTTATAATATTACTTAGGCCTATAACTAATTAAAAACGCACCTTTAGCGCTTAATATTAGTATACCTTTTAGAGCAAATTCGCTACTAGTATCCTAAAGATACGATTATAGTTGTGCTTAAGCCATTATATGGAATTACAGAGGTAGGAACTTACTAGTAGGCTACCTATAGCAAGCACTATAAAGAGAAGCTTTTAATAACTACTTTTATATTTAATCCCTACTTCCTTATTATAACCACGGGAACCCTATTTAGAATTGTCGGTATATAAACTAATAATATAATTATCTTAGGAGACGACTAATTCTCAGCTCTTAAAGAGGATAAGCTAGTAAAGGTAAATCTTATAGCAAAGCTAAAGGAAAAGCTTAATTTAATAACACTATTACTTTTTAATAGATGCATCCTCTCCCTAAATAAGGATTTTATTGCTTTACGCCAGAAGGGTTAAGGTAAGAAGATTAACGTTATTAACATTAATTCCCTAAAGTAAGGATATATAAAGTAACGCGCTTATAGAGCTTATATTACTTCTATCTGTTAACCTAAGGCTTTATTTAATCTCTCTGTTACCGCCTAACACTAGGAACTAACTAAGGATAACATTCTTGCCCTAAATAAACGTCTTTTTTAGTAAATAAACTATCTTAATTGGGGATTACTTTATGTGCCTATTAATCTTCCTACCGCTAAGCTCTTTATATTTATTAATAGATTATTCGTAAATAATAAAGATTTTAGCTCCTAGTTAGGATATAAGATTATTATCGCGAACGAATTTACTAAAGAGAATAACTTTATAATCTATAGTAACCTTATCTATTAAAGCCTAACTAAGAGTAAGCATATTACTTAAAGCGTTTTGGTATTAGAGATATATAGAATAGTTAGCGGAGTTAATATAGTAATTACAATTGGAACTACCCTAAAGATAATTATAGATCGACTTAAACTTCCCGTTATCCCTATAATTATATATACCGACTTATATTCCCTCTACGAGTATTTAGTTAAGCTTAGTACTACAAAGGAAAAGCGCCTTATAATTAATATTATAGCACTTTAGCAATCCTATAAGCGTTAAGAACTCTTTAAGATTTAATAGATTAATAGCTAAGATAACCTAGTAGATGTAATAACGAAGGCGAACCTAAATAAGGCACTAGAGACGTTTATTAATATAAATACTCTACGTATACAAGTTAAAGGTTAGGTTAAAAGGGAGTCCCTAGAAATTTCTTAATTATATAAGGTCTTAAGATATCCAGGAACTTTAACCGGCAGTTAAAGTTATTTAATTAGTTAGATTCTCTTACCAAGACTTTTTTAAAGGGGGGAGTATAACATTCTGCAAACCCTAACTCTAACTAGCCAATTAGGATTTTCCATCCCTAGGATGGAAAATCGCTATTGGCTTGCTTATAACTAGCGCCTTAGCGGCCCTAACGTAACGTTTACCTATAACCCCTTAGCAAGAGAGCACCACGTGCTAAGAGGCAAATTTTAGGGCAGCGAGACTTATATTATAATAGTAATAGTAAGTAAGGAGGATTTATATTTGTTACGCTAGTTAAGCAGTATTTGTATATAGATGGTAACTATAAAAGAAGAGTTGCTAGTGTTGGGAATAAGGTAAGCGGTCGTTACGTGACGCCGCGGCACTAGCGTGGCGAGAAGTCTTAAGCTCCTCGCCCTTCCTTATTCTAATTAATAAGCTTTATTAACCAACATCACTATAACCTACTCGAGTAGTCGTTATTGGTAAGTCACCCTATATAACTAACAGAACTAAAAACGCAAGAGTAGATACGCTAAGTAGAAAGGCTAAATTACAGAATAATAAGAAACTATTAGGAGTAATACTACGTAAAGATAGTAATAGGTTAATTAGATATAATTACCCTAAGCTAGTAGTAACTTAAAAAGATAGAGAACTAAAAAGAGTCTATAAGATACTAAAAAGCTTTTAGGTATAAATAATTTTAAAAATATAACTAAAAGATCTATAGATAGATATATATGAAAATTAAGAAGTAAAGTATATCCTAAAGAGCATAGTAGAGTATTTTATAGAAGACTTTTATAAGGAAATAACTTAGGGACATAACGGAGCAATAGGCTTAGTATTAAGACTTTAAAAAGAATACATTATTAATAAAATCTAGGGTATAGCTAGAAAAGTAATAAAAGAGTATTTAGATTACTAAAGGAATAAACTAATAAGGTATAAGCTATATAGAGAGCTATAACCTATTAAAATACTAAAGAGACTATAAGAGGTTATATTATAGGACTTTATTATAAAGTTACTAAAGTTAAGAGATCCTATTACTAGATAAGAGTATAATATAATCTTAGTAATAGTGGGCAAGTTAACTAAATAGGGCTACTTTATAGTATATATAGAAGAAATCTTAGTAGAAGATGTCGCTAGAATCTATATTAAAGAAGTATTTATAAGATATAGAGCATTAAGCAAAATTATATTAGATAGAGATTTAAGATTTATAATAGTATTTTAGGAGGTATTCTTAGCGGAATAAGAAGTTAGAGTAGTAACTTCTATTATATATTATCCGCAGATAGATAGTTAAATAAAAAGATTAAATTAGATGCTAGAATAGTATCTAAGGTATTATATTAATTATATATAAAATAATTAGGTATTGCTATTACTAATTATATAGTTTATATACAATATAACACTATAAGAAGAAATAGGCATATTACTATTTAAGGCAAATTATAGATATAAGCTAAGAATAAAGATATTAATAAATCTTTATATAGACCTTATAGAATTAGTAAAAAAGGTATAAGAGAAAATAAAAAGGTACTATAATACTAAGAGATCTAAGGGACTAGATCTTAAGGAGGGAGATAAAGTATAGCTACTATANAAAAATTTTAAGAGTTGACGACTAAGTAAGAAGTTAAACTATGTTAGACTAGGACTTTTTAAAATTATATAAAGGATTTTACTAGTTATATTTAAGTTAAACCTACTAGCTAAAATAAAGATCTACCCTATATAGTATATTATAATACTAGAGCTAGTATATAGGAATATTAAGCTACTAATTTACGAAGCAGACATGTATAGAGGGTAAAAAGAAGATAAATAGTAAGTTTTAAGAATTATAAGTTATAAGGATATTAATAACAAAATATAGTATAAGGTTAAGTGGATAGGCTATAATAAGACTACCTAGGAACTACTATAGAATTTAAAGAACGCTATAGGAAAGGTATAGGAGTATTAAAGGAGAATAGGTTAGGTAACATTAAGAAGGAGCCTAAGATAAAAGGATTAGTTAAAGGTAATAGACAAGCCGGATTATTTAAGGGACCCACTACTAGTATATTAGCTATTTCCGCCTCTTTTTAAATAGAACCCTTTTTAGCCTCTTTAGCCTTAAGCTTAGATAGACCTTACTCTACTAAATATAACTCCTTTAAGCGTACCTTTTTATAACCCTTTATTAGACGGTTTAGGCGAGTATAAGTATTTAGTTAAGCTTTTAGAGCCTAAAACGCTTTATTAGAATAACGCTAAACCTTAGCAAGGGCCTTAGCTAGCTTACTCTCTAGTTTTTTAGCCGCTACTAATATATATAACCCTAAAATAGATTAGATAAGGAACTAGACGGTTATAAGGAATAATAAGATATATATACTTAGCGTTAGAAACGGATTAAATATTATAGAATAATTATATATTCGCTTACGTATACTTAGTATAGGAAGAAAGTTAATAACTAGATGGAGCTGCAATCGTAATATATACTAACTTTTTCTCTATATAACAAGAATAGGACAGTATAACTTTACTAAGAGAAAGAATAAACGTCACTAGTTAATTATAATAATTAGACGTAAAGGATCTAATAAAAGGTATTAAAAATAATAAAGGATATTAAATTAAAAACGGGAATGCTATACCTTTAATAGACGACTTAGAAATAGGAAATATCTTTAAGGATAAAGATAAAGAGGAGGGGGATAGTATTATGGACCTTATGTTAGCAGTAGTATAACTACTAAGGAAAGATATAAATAGGTTAGTTAAGATAATATAGGAGGCACTAAAACCGATTAAGCTATAGGATAAGGGGTAGCTAAGTTATATAGTTAGTTACGTTATAAGTTCGGAATATAGGAACGTAGAAATGTGGGAACGTAGTATACTAACGTACTAATATACTAATATACTAAACCCTTTACTATAGGGAGGATTTATATATTTAAGGACATATAGTCTCTATAAATAGTTTCTCTTCTTTATAGTAAATCTTAGAATATAATTAGAGTTAATTTATTAGGCAACCACTCCACTAGTTATTATTGCATTGTTAACTTCTTATTTACCTATATACCTAGCCTATTAATAAGTTTACTATAGTTCCTACTATAAGGCTTCGTTACAATAAGCCGTAAATAGAGAATACTTTAGATATAGTAAAAAGGGATATATTTAGAGGAATTGCCAAACTTACCCTTTTAAAAAGGTCCGCTATAGTTCCTCTTAGTCCTTAAATTATACTCATTCTATAAATTATACTTAGTTGCTATAAAGCATTTTATCTTTAGTTAACTTAGAAAATAGAAGGAAGTATAAATCCTTATAGATAGCGGAGCTACTAGTATAGGCTTTATTAATACAAACTATATAAAAACTTAATGCTTAAATTTAAAGAAACTTAATAAGCTTTAAGGCCTATAAGGCCTATAAGGCTTTAATAGCAAACCTTTAATATATAGTAAACTAACGCACTACACTCTTATAAAGATACGGATAAGCAAATACCTTAAATGCATTTCCCTATTTATAATACCCTTAAAGTATTATAAGGTAATATTTAAATATAGATAGCTAAAACGACATAACCCTTTAATTAGCTGGGTTAAAGAAACGCTAAAGTTCCATATAACCTACTACTAAAGTTATTACTTAAAATACTACTTACTCTATAAATATATATATAACTATTTAAATTTAATATAATATAAATTGCTCTTACTATAAATCTTAAACTAATATAATAAAGCTATAACTGCTAATCGCGGTAAAGAATGCGAAGATGTTATATTAAAGCCCCTTAAATTTTATATAATATAAGCCGCACCCTTAATTTTATTAGCAAGAAGTCAAATTTATAAAATTTTCGCCGTAATAATAGAAGATATTAAGAAGGCGCTAGAACTAAAATAATATATTAACCCTTAACCTCTTATACCTAAAGAGTATTATTATAGGAAGACGGGTAGGCAGAATATAGCAGAATATAGCAAAATGCGATAAGGGTGGCGGTATAGGATTCTGCCGACCTATGATTGGCTTGCCTGCTGCTAGCGCCTTAGTGGCTGGCTCTATATATACTCCCTTTTTTATAAAATAGAACCTTAAGAATCTAACTATATACCACACTGCATGTATATTATATTTATTATACTATATTAAAGTATCCTAATACTAATTAGTAAGCGCGTATAGATTAGGAAACACGCAGATAGCTTAGAAGACAGTTATACTGTCTACCTTATAGCAGATTAAAAGATAGTTATACTCATCTACCTTTTATATTAGCCTATTTTAGTTAAAGAGAAGAAGAGAACCCACCTAGGAGTACTTATTTAGTATTTACGACGACTACTAGATATCTTATTCTATCTATTTTAGAGAATTACTGCGTAGAATACCTTACCCTACTTAATTAAACCGCCTCCTTAACCACCTCCTTAACCGTTCCCCTACCTTTGCCCTATAAGCACCTTTACTCTTACCCCTACTTGCCTAAATAATATATAAAATACAAGATATTAGGAATAGAGAAGGACTAAAAGGAAGAAGTAGCTAAATAGGAAGATAGAATTAACCTAATAGAAGTTACTAAGGATAAGCTGACCGACTATATATAATGTAAGATATATATATATATATACGGAGATATATAACTAGCTAGACTTAATACTCTAAGAATCGTTTTAAGGAGATTTTAAGGACTTTACGGTTAATATCTTTATGAAAACCCCCTTATACTAGCTTTAGCAACTATATAATTATCTAAATATTAGAGGAGTACAGGTTAACACTAACCATAAACGAGGTAAATTACTCCCTTAGTCTTTATATAATATAGTATAAAAAGAGGACTAAACGGAATGGACTAGAGAAGAGATAAATATACTTAAGAAAAAGTTTAACACTAATATTAAGTTAAGAACTATTAAGTATTATAAGATTGTTACGGAACCCCACCGCAGGGGCCTCTATAGGAGAGCCCCGTACTCTTGCGTACACCTCGCGTACAGCTTATGTCAGCTACGCGTAGGTATATCACCTCCTTACGCCCTTGACCCTTACGATCGATCGCGCAACGTCTTATAGACTCCTTAAATATATACGCTCTGTAGCCACTGCCCTTGTTTTATAATATTATATTGCGCCTTTTTACTACTAATGTTTAGCCTATAACTAATTCTATATCTTTATAATACTATAGGCGCTGCTAAAAGCAGCGTATTTATAAATTACCTTACTTTATACTTCTAAGGAACCTATAATAGTAAGATAATATTCCTTATTAGCTACTATATTAAACCTAAAGAATAATCTAATACTTATACTTAATTTACAACGCTAATTAATCCCAGAAGAATTTAATTTATTAGCCCTAGCCTTAACCCCTAAGGAGATAAACACTAATAATATCTTATTTTTTATTAACTATATAACTACAGATAAGTAAATAAAAGGGCTACTACCTACTAAAATTAAAATACGAGACGCTAAGATATTTGTAAAAATAGTAGCATAAAACCCTAATAAATACTACCGCCTTTTACAGAACTACTACCTAAAGCTTATATAAGCTAAGATATATACTACCTAAAATTACGATATTATCTAAGACCTATAAGCTTATAAGGCGCTCGCCGATAATATACGTTAAGGAACTAAAGATAACCTCTATATATCTAAATGCGATATCTAATAGTTAAAGAAGAATAAGATTATACTAATTGCTACAGTTATTAAAAAAGAAGGCATAATTAAATACCTATAATCTTAGCTTAATAAGTATATTTATAATAACGCTAAATACTTCTCTACTATATAAAACGCCACCTAAGTCTTTACGCCCCTGGTAACTTTACCTACTTAATACTTAATAGATGGTTAGCGCTAAGCAGCTTTACCTAATAAGAACCCCTACTAAAGTAGCGATAATAAAAGCTATAATAATTAGACCTAAACTGCCACTATAGGGTCTAATATACGCTACCTTAATCCCCTAGTTTTTTAGGGAGACCGTAAGGAATATAGCTACTAAAAGATACAAATCTATAAGAAACTAACTTAGAGCGCCTACCTTTTTCCTATAGAAGATACTAAGATTAGCTATATTATCGGGCGAATAAATAGTATACTATTTAATAGACTTTTTGCCTAATAGGAAACTAGTAGCCCCTAAAAGTAGTAGTCTTATTAAAAAGTCCTTAATAATCTTAACCTAATATACCGCAACTATAACCTACTAGCCACTAACTAAGCTAAACTATATACCCTAAAGATAAGCCCTACTAAATTATTTAATAAGTTTTATATTAAATTCTAGGAATATACCGGAGCTCTCGCCTAAGATAATACTAAAGACTAAAAGGATTTCCTTAAAAAAAGTTACTTATTGCCTTAGTTACGCAGCTGCTAGCTATAACTATAACAATATTTATAAGATAGTAGCAGCCCTATAAAAGATTAAACGATAACTAAATTAGATTATTACTATTAACCCTTATCTAAAGACCTCTTTATAGAAGCCCTCTAGGCCTACTAAACCTATATATACTAAGCCACTGACGCCTACTACCTTAAGTACTACTAGAGCCAATATTAACCTCTTTATACTAACCTTTCCGCAAAAACTCCTAGATAGAGAGCGCGAGCTACTTTAGAAACTAGGACGCTACTATAGATACTATTAAGAAGGCTATTATTATAATAACCTAAACTACCTAATAGCTAGGTTTAGTACCTACCACCTAATACCTAACCTAATGCCCTAAATACTAAATACGTTACTACGCACCACTATTATATAAGATAAAGATGTAGTAATAGTAGTAAAATTAGATATAAAAGCGGAAAACGCTAAGTTTCTACCCTAAGTTATAGGTTAGGACGCCCTAATAATAAAGGGATCTATATATTGGCCTACTTAATAAATAACTTAATAAAGATAAATAGATAGAAATAGATAGTTTTACCTATAATAGGAACTACTACTAAAGAATAATATAAAAGCCGTTCTATAATTAACTGCGGAGCTACTAATAAATTTATAGATACCCAATTTATGTATACTTATAGCCTACCTACCTTACCCCTTACTAAAGTCCGCGCCCTATAACTCGCTAACAGTAGTTTTACTATATAAAAGATTACCTATATAGTATAACTTTACTTAGATATAAATGGGCACCAGAAAGAGCTTTAGGCCTATATTATACTACTTACCAACTACCCTATTATCCTTAGAATAAGCTAGCTTAAATAATATAACCCTACTATTAACTAGGAAAAGAGAGAAGTAACCTTTAACTCTAAATACTATAGAGAGATTTGCCTAGGATATAGCCTAGCCGCCTCTATTTACTTACTAGGATATTAACCTAAGAGACCCCTTATTACCCTACCTATAACTAACTACCACTATATAAGTGCCGCGGCCTTCTACCATATAGTATATAAAAAAGGCTAAACCGTTACTATAGCCTCCTAATTATAACTATATAAGCTTAATAAAGAATAAGACTATATCCTCTATAGTAATAGAATAGACATAGTTAACCTTTTAGAAGATAACGCCCCTATAGAACTCTACGGACTTTTACCTTTAGACTTTAAGAAGTTTATAAAGCTTAAAAAAGGACTTACTAATAAGGAACTCCACAAGCTCTTCCCTAAAAAGTACTATAACTTTATTAATATATACTTATAAAAGAGCGTAGATATACTCCCCCTATATTAACCTAATAACTATACCATTAATATTAAATAAGGAAAAATACTACTTTATAAGAGACCCTACCTAATATCTAATGACGAACTTTTAGTTATAAAAAAGTATATTAACGAACACCTTAATAAAGGATTTATCCGCCCTAGTATATCCCTAGTAGCCGTCCCTATCCTTCTTACTAAGAAGCTAAAAGGAGGTATTTAATTCTACGTTAACTATANAGGACTTAANGCTATTATAATTAANAACTAATACCNNGTACNACTTATATNNNAGACNNTNAAGNNGCTTAGNTAAGCTAAAATCTATACTAAGCTTAATATTATTACCGCCTTTAACTATCTTTAAATACGGGAAGGTAATAAATAGAAAACCGCATTTATATTACGCTTCGGCCAATTTAAATATACTATTATGCCCTTTAGCGTATATAACGGCCTAGGCACCTTCTAAAGCAATATTAATAACGCCTTATAGGACTACCTTAATAACTTTTACTCTGCGTACCTAGATAATATACTTATCTATAGTAATAACCCTTCTAAGTATACTAAGCATGTTTAAAAAGTCCTAGAGCGTCTTAGGGACGTAGGACTTTATATTAATTTAAAGAAGTATAAATTCTCAGTTATAGAAGTAAAATACCTTAAACTAATTATTACTACTAAGGGTGTCCGTATAGACCCTAAGAAAGTATATATAATTACTAAATAGTAAGCCCCTAACTATATTAAGGACGTATAAGCCTTCCTTGGTTTTGTTAACTTCTATTAGAAATTTATATACAACTTCTTAGGCGTAGTAGCACTACTTATAGTAATAATATAAACAAAGGGCCTTTTTATAAAAGGAAGAAAAATATACCTACGTTTTACCTAGACGCCTAAATATAAGAAGGCGTTCTAAGACCTTAAAAACGCTTTTACTAAAGCACCTATCCTAGTTTACTTTATACTAGGACAACAACTTTACCTTAAAACTAACTCCTTAGACTATATTAATATAGGCATCCTCTCCTAAATAGGTAGCGCCTTGGCGGCTGGCCCTACTATTTGTATACGATACCCCCTTTCACCTTCTTCTCCTCTTTATACCACAACGTAGTTATTTGGTCTACTTCATTGCAGCACCGTGATAGAGCCTCTGCTACTACTAGGGGGTAAGATTTGGGTAGAGCCTCGCGCAGAGCCTCGCGCAGAGCCTCGTGCAGAGCCTTAGTAGACCTTCGTGCAGACCTTCGTGCAGACCTTCGTGCAGACCTTCGTGCAGGCGTGCAGACGTGTAGATGTGCAGATGTGCAGACGGTCGTACGGGCGATCAATTGCAGAGACGTTTGCAGAGACGATTGTATAGGCGTTCGTACGGGCGTTTGTACGGGCGTTTGTAGAACCTTCCTAGTATATTAGTGCTGCGTGTTAGTAGAGCTTTGGAGCTCTATATAGGGCTTCGAGCAGAGCCTCGAGTAGAGCTTCGAGTAGAGCTTCGAGCAGAGCCTCGAGCAGAGCCTCCGCAGAGCCTCGAGCAGAGCCTCCGCAGAGCCTTAGTAGAGCTCCGTGCAGAGCTCCGTGCAGGTCTCCCCATAAGCTTCGTTCTGCAGAGCTCTCGCAAAGCTCTACAGCTCTACACAGACGCGGAGCTTATAACTCTATTAGGGCCTACACCATAACCTGTAAAGGGCTGTAAAGTAAATAAATTAAATAGGTATATAGCAGATGGAATACCCACTGGTTGCGAAGAGGGCTGGTGGCGTAGGCGTAAGCGTGTTTACTACGCGCCTTAGTAGGGCAGTGGAATTGGAGCCTCTGCGGTAACGAACTCCTCTTAATATCGCGCGTATATAAGGAGCTAAAGATCTCATAACTTATAGAGTAGGCTTTTCTCTATAATTTAGTGTAATTTTTATGTTAATAGGTGTTGTGGGAGGGTAGATCAATTTCGTTAAAGTTAATAAGGTCTTCTCATATAAACCGTGTTTAGGTTTTCCTACAAATCTCGCCAAAGTCTCTCAGACCACGAAAACGATTGCCGTCCTAAATCAGCTTAGCGGACGGTGCGGATATTCCTATATCCGCACAATCGATTTCTTGGTCTGAGCTCGCTGAGGTAAGCCAAATAGGGCCTAGTTCAAGGGTTCTACAGGGGAGTCCCCCACCCTTCCAGCTGCAAGTGCATTCAATCCGCCTCTCTGTTGCTAGTTTTGGTCACTAAGCGGGCTTCATCAATGACCTGAACGACCCCGATGAAGCGCCGTTCAACCGGTGGATTCAGCTCGGTGGTATCCGCTTCCGTTCCCCTTGAATGATTCCAGTAACACGGCTCTTCTCGCTTTGCCCTGTGCGGACTTCTTCCAGAATCTTCTATTGAAGTATTGTGGTGTAGGTTGGTATGCTATTGCAGTGGGAAAAGGTTTGCATCAAGACCGAAAGAAAATGGGCCGGTTTTACAGTTACACGCAATATCGTAGAAAAGGAAGACTTCCTTCGCGAATTTTTTATGTCACCACTAGGTCACTTATGAACCATTACCATCTCAATGTCCTCGACATTGCTTGACTGTTCACTAAACCCTGATTTGGGGGTTGCTTTCCTGCTTGTGATGGAATTTCGACCTCAAGGCCGTCTCGAAGAGAAGATCAAAACCCAAGTTTTCGTTAAATCCCAGGACAAAATCTTAATCGACAATGAGAAACAGAACTGGCTCGCAAGCGTGTTTGACAAATGGAAAACTTACTGGATACATCACGTACGATCTACTTATTTCTAACTACCTGATCTCTAATAGTCTTGGTATGTGTCAAACAATTTTTACCATTCGACGAGGCATTTCAGTTACTCTGACCATAAAATCGGACAATCGGATCGGATGGATCCTGAAACAGCCAACTCGCACATAACAATCTCCATCACCGCCATCATCTTTCCTACAAAGAATGATCCCGTGAACTATCTTCCATTCCTCTCCGTCACCTTTAATTCTACCGATATGATCCCCCTCTTCGTAGAAATTCCCCGCAGTGTCAATGGAAAATGTCAACGGTAATCCAAAAATTTCACATCGGATGTCCGCCGGATGATCGAAAGAGGACTCGACGCTGATATCGATTTCTTCCTGTTCTGGGCAAAGTAGTACGTTATGTTCCCAGGCTCTGTTAACTGCAATCTCGCTAACGTCTGTTGTGTCCCATCCAATATCAGTTGCGAAAGATATGAGCGGTGCGGAGATAATGAGATAGCCTGACGCTACTTCGCCATAAGGGTTCTTCCCGGGGACTATGATGGACACATCGATCACGTTGGTGCAAGAAAGCACCTCAAGGTCGGTGGAAGAAGGATCCATAACTGTGAAGTGAATTGCTGATTGGAAGGAAGCCCAGGACCAACTTGGCGCGATTGCAGTATCTAGTGACTTTGTCACATCCTCGAACGGCTTCGACGGTTCATGTGCTCGAAAATTGCGACGCACCTGTCTGCACCACAGAAGTCCTCTCCTGAGATCTCCTTTCCACAGACCGGCAAAGTATTTATCATTCGACTCCCTTGCCGCATACGCAGCCAAAGCGGAGAGTGCGGGTAGTTTATCACTAGGGTAGGAAATAGCTCGGGTGGTGTAGTTCTCGACCATGTTATACCAACCTACGTACGAAATGGTGCCATTATATAAGAGTCGGGGAATAACCTCTTGGACTATGAGTCGCTGCCTCTTGAACCCTCGTCCGGCCTCGAACCACCCCTTTTCTATGCATTCCCAGCGCAATGTATTGGTGTCGAAGAAGAGTATTCGAGGGCTGAGGCACCGCTCTTGGAGACACCAGGCGCGGCCATCAAGGGGTTCATATACTGTTGTTGGCTGACACCTCGGCTGGATGTATATTCCAATCTCCCTCTCATCAATATTCTTCTCACTGGAAGCGAAGCGGATATCGACGGGTAGAATCTTCTCAGGCTTCCGTGCTTTAAGAAACCCCTCCGCATCACCGGCAGCATTCGCAGCTGCAATTGTCAAATAAGCATTTGAGTAAACATCAGCCATTTTACTCCCTTCGATCTCCCAATCCTCCTTGTCACCTTGAAGAATACAGATGCTATCGATCCAGAGATATGGGATTCCGAGACTCTTTGTGACCGAAACAGCATTGCGGAACGTTGCTGGCAAATCGTCAATACTGAAACCGCTTTTGCGGTCTGCAAGGTTGGAACGTGTGGTGAGGAAGGACCGGCACATGCCCCAGCAATGACTGAGCGCTGCGTACGTCCCGGTCGACGTAGGCTTGCTTTCGACGAGTCTGAGGGTTAGAGATGTCACATCTATGACACGGGTCGGGAGATATTCATTGGAAATAGAACATCTTGAATGTTTTCTTTCGCATTTTTGCATCCAGTGCTTAATTAGTTGGATGGCGCGTGGAGAAAAAGGGTCCGGATGAATGAATCTATCATTAATACGTTTGCAAAGAATGCTATCTGAATTACCAAATCAGCTTAGAAATTTCCTATCGAATGTACGGAGCGCTTGCCTACTCACCAAAATCTACGCAGATGTAGAGATGGCTTTGATCCGTACGGCGTATCCTCCCTTCGCTTCTGCCACACAAATACCTGTATGTTATGCCATCGTGCTTTATATGCTTGGCGAAATCTTCAGGGAGAAGATGACTTAGATCGGTGATAAGTCGACAGAGATCACATTTTGGTGCGAACTGAGCTATACTTTCGAGATCGATGTTTGTAAGAGACACCGAAACTTTGCAGATAGCGTTAATGGTGCTATGCGCATTAAGTTCATCTAAAGGTAGGCGAGTGCAAGCAGGACATGTTGTTCTACGAAAATAAAGCTCTCGTGTAGATAGAGACATGTGATTAAACTGCGATACAAAGAAGTTACCTTAGGAGCGGCGAAACGGGGGCATCGGCAAAGCGGGGCATCGGCAGTGCGGGAACCCTATCAGGTTAGGTGGTAGGTAGAGGTTACACATTAGTATCGCTCTTAGCGTATTATTCTATGGATGCAACCCCTAAAAACAATGGCAGAAACCTCTAAAATGGAGGCCAAAGCGCCTGGAGCTAACGCTGTGTGATTCAGTGAGGCAATGCGAGTTCAAATTCAGCGGCCATGATTAGTTAAACTCCAAATTAATTACCTTATTCTAATTACACTAGGCTACATGCAGAACTATTTTCAGACTACGACGTTGGTACCTCGAGAGAGTAGGCTTTAAGCTGCGTTTCTTCAGAGAAAATGTCTTAATCAAGCCCACAGTTTGAGCCCTATCGCACGAGTAGTAAAAGGCTGCATTACCGATTTGAATGACGAGAACAAGCAACGCTTGTAGGCGCTATCACGTTTCCTACCTATCCAACGGCTTTTATTGTAGCTGCGGACAAAGTTCTTGAGGTATGACCACCGCACAATGGCACAGTAAAATTGTCGAACGGACTCATGTGTAGATTGATATATGAAGGAGGAAAAGAGACTATATATACATGAGGTAGGTGAGTCATAGGCACCCCTGATCTAGGCTTGATATAGTAGTCTTGATATAGTAGTGATTGACACCAGGTCGGCAAAGGTCACTCATTTGAGCGCAGGTCCATAGTTCAGATTCGAAGGCAGAACAGATGATGTCTGCCCTCTCTACCAACTCAAGTCTTAGTGTTAGCTATGGGCCGTGGGCCGTCAAGGGAGGGTAAGAGTGTTACTTCGTTCCCCCATCCTTCCGCCGTTTCTTTTTGACTAATAAATTATTAGCGCACATCTAAAAACAGATAGCAAGAACTCAAATCAACGCATGGAGGCAAAGAATGGCAGTCTTCGCATTGCTTTCCAAGCACCTCAAATTATTGGATAGGTGAGTGAGATTTTGCCAGAATTGCCGAGAAAGTCAACATTAGGTGGGCTGCTAGGCCTGGCACGGCGTTCCGGGCAAAGCCGTAGGATATTAGCAATCTATGTCGCAGTGTTTCACCGTCGAGATTACTAAGTGGGATTGTTTAGTGTGTTTAAGGCCCGCGAAGTTGTACTTAATCAGGACTGGGAGTAGTTAAGAAGAGCATAAATGGAAAACTTTCCGAAACCCATCTATCAGCTCGATCGGTATGAGGGGGATTGCTTCCTCAAGCTGTGACAGGCAAGCTTAATAAATTGTTGAGCAGAGATGTACGATTTCCAGACAATAGAAAGGAAAATAAGGAAGGCCGGCGCTTAATAAACCCTTGAACATAGTCTATCCAGCTTGCCTTCATTTCCGGCCATTTCTAGTAGGTTGACATTAGTGCCCTAAAAGCTCTTCATTGTCATTCTTATAAGCCTCTGTCTTTGCCCCTGTCCGGAGACTTGCCACGTTCAGGAAGCGCCATGGAATCTGTCAGATAATCGTAACTACCCATGTCCGTTTATCTTTCCTATATTGAGTATAGATCAGGGGTGTCTTGGCAGCTGATCGTGACCGTATATATGAAGGCTCAAGAGTCGCTCTCAATAGGACAGAGTTCTCATTCTTAATCTTGATCTTTATAGAATCTTCTGGTTCCGACTCTTGAGGCTCTATTGCGTGAACCATCTTCGCGAGTTCATTGAACTTTTGCTCGGAAACACTAGCAGATAGATTCGGCATATTAGTCTCCAGCTCAACGATCCGCTCCTTCGTACTCTCGAATTTTTTTGTAGAAGTCGATCCTATTAGCCATAATAGCATGACCGTATATAGGGTTTCGTCCTTAATATAGAGATTTTGGTACGCTTGAGGACCCTAGTTGCTACGTTATCTTTTTGATATGCATACATGTAGGCAGTATATCTTTCAAAATATTTTATTCATAGACTATAAATCAGCGCTTATGAAACAAGGATATTAAAGCCTTCACCATTTATCACAGTTTTAAAGACCAGATATATTATTTTTGAAGAGGGGCATTCCCGCGCAACATACCCTATTTTCTCTAAAATATATCCAGGATGGAAAAGGTGTTAGATCATAATTGTTGGCTTATGCACCAGCCTTGCGAGCAGGCGGTTAACGCCATTTTCTCCAAGTTAGTGTCTCAAAGTAAAGGTTCTCAATACTGAACTAGAATATTCCAAGGCTAAAGCCAATAATACAATGCTGCTAAAGTTTAGAGGGGGTTCTATACATTTCCGATATTGACATATGTCGGACAGGACGATCAAGAATAAGAACTCTGTTGATTGAAGCTGGCTCTAGAGGCTCTCTATATACATAAGGTAGATGTAGGCAGCAAAGAAAGATAATAGGCAACAGAAACAGGTGGTAAGAAATAAACGGGTAGGTATCAAAGACAGTGGTAAGACGGTGATAAGAAAATCCGATCTAGGTCAACAACATGCTCTCCTGAGGGCTTTCTAAAGTTATTTGGGTGTTCATCAACCTCTCTAGTACCCGATCGAATTTAACTTACCCAGCTAGCAAACCCATATCAGGCGCCATGTCCTGGCCCTGTTTCGTCTTTCTCCATTCTTCGTAGGTCATCCCTTTACCTATGTCTCCCGCATAATGCCAACGCTTCATCACAAAATTCTCCTGATCCAACTCCACCAGCACGTCAAACAACATCTCCCACTCATCTGCAAATTCACCATTACGCCAGCCGGTACTTTCAGCAACACGAATGTGCCGTAGTCGACCGAAATAGCGCTTATCAACCATCTCCCACAGGTCTGCGGGGGCGAAGTAAGACACTGATTCAGGATGGTGATGCCCAGAAGTCAGGATCGTGAGAGAGTCGAGTGGAAGTGATTGCTCCCACATATGCGCTCCCCAGAGGGGCTGCTGTTCGCCTAGTTCGAAGCTGATGTAGTCGATGGCGATTATGAGATGGGTGAGATGCGAACAAACGGTGAGCACACTGTCCAGAGAGCCTTCGCTCAGTCGCGGCAGGTGCGTTATCTCGAGACTTAGTAGTTGGCCGCCCAAGCTTTGGAGGAGGTAGAGGAGCTCTTCGGCGATTATTTTGGGCGCGTGGGAGATGGATAGGTGTGTGAGAGTGGGCGGGAAGTTCTCTGGATGCTGGCCCAGATCAAGGACAAATTTACCGTGCACACTTCCAGAGAGATGGAGGCGTTGTAGTTTGGGCGGCCACCGGATATTTAGCGCGTCGCTGTCGCTGNCATGAGCGGAAGAGCAGCGGGGAAGGAACAGGTCCGTGAGGTTAGATAGAGAGCGGAGGGTTTGGGCTAGGGATTGGTACGATATGGACTCTGATACTAGGGATAAATCGAGATATTTGAGGCGGGAGCACTTCGAGAGCGCGGCCCAGCAGTTGATGGCAAAAGAAGCTTGTGGTGCAACGAAGTGCCCCAGGCTTGCCTTTGTGCGGCCTAGTAACCTAGCTGTTACTGATTTGCTTCCTTGATGCACTATATTCCCAAGATCAAGCGTTCGTACCAAGCTAGCCAACTCGCTCTTACGGATGTGGGCGTTGATTGAAGGACATACTGTTCGAACGAAGAGTTGATAGGCGGACCCAACGAGAATAGGGTGTTCGTAGAGACGTGATATGCCTACATCATACCACTGCTGAGATACGAGGCAGAACCTGTATAAATCGGACTGGCTTGCGGGGCTCGGGGGAAAATAAGACAATATTTCGAGGAGCAACTCGTCTGGGAGATATCCAGATTCTCTATTCGAGTCCCCATCGACTAAGGAGTATGACATGTCCATGGACATATCATCGCCATCGGATCCTTCATAATTCGGAGACATAAAACAGAATGGGAAGGTGGTGGTGCGGTAAAGTTGCAGCGTGTACTTGATCAACAATGAATGCGGGATGGCGAAAGTCGTCATTCCCATCTTATCTTACATACGGATCTATCCGAGCTTTCGGCATAACTTGATACGAATTTAAACCGAGGAGCTGCAAAGTATCAACTTAGATGTTTCATGACGACGCTCCCGGCATGTTTTAAGGATAAACATATCATAGTATCAAAAGGTAACAGGGGAGAAATAAATTTGGGAGCGTTGAGAATTTGAAGTGCTGGGACTTTAGAACATCTAAACTTTGTACGAACATTAAACTGAAGAGCGAGGACAAGTTCTGACTATTACCAGATAAATTTATATTGGAGCATGCTATGATATCGTCAAGGTATAGCCCACCGAAAAATAGCTTGACGATTTGTCCCAGCGCCTCGGAATGCGGATCAAATCAAATGCCTAACTCCATGCAATGCGATCATGATACACCAAAAGCCTTTACGCCAAACCCAAAATTTCCAGCCACGACCTGGGAGGATTAGCCGGAAAGATCTTATAACCCTTTCAAACCCTTTTCAACAACCTTCCGCTGATCTTTAATTCCCAAACACTTCTCATCCACCTCCTGCACCGCCCTCCCCACCGCTAAAGTAACCTTAATTCCCTGTACTCCTTCCCCACCATGTACCCACAACACGCCATTCCTACCTACTGCCACTTCAAACGCGACTTTGTCAGCCAGCGCCTCAAGCACTACCACACCGCCTTTCCCTCCTCCTAGCATCAACCTCCTTGCCATCCCTAGACTGATCTCAAACACCATGCCACCTTTTAGGGGACCTAGTCCTTCTGCCTTTCCAGTCGAAGGGTCTACACAGGTGAGTTCTGGCGCGGTGTGAGGCGTGCAGCTTAGGATCCGTGCATAGACGAGCGAATTTGGTGCGAGAATCGGCCGTGTTTTCCGAGTTGCGGATTCGAAGGCAAGTTGTGGGAGATTGGCGTAGGGAGTATGAGGCGTGAGTGTGCAGTTGTAAGCTTCAGTGAGAGAGGAATGCACGGTAGCGATTACGAGGTCGGAGGGTGAGGGTATATACTTTATTTATTAGCGGGGCTAGCCAAGGAAGAGACGGGCAGGATGTAACGGGCAGGATGTAACGAGACAAAAGAAGAGGCCGGGTAGAAATATTGGGAAGGCATACACGACCGCTATTATATTCCACCCATGTGGCATTTTTCCTTGTGTCTGTTGCCAGAGCACCTGCGATTGTGGTTGTGATGGTGTTTGGTGGGATGTGTCGAAGGCCAGGGCCCAAGGTGAGGGGTTTGTTTGGATTTGCAGATGTAGGCAACGCCGATGAAGGAATTTTGTCCCCAGGGAGGGCTATTGGTTGAGCAGTAGCCATGGTGCTGCGCTGTCAATTGCCTGTCGGGACGAAAGAAGCTGTGATAGAGCAAATGGTGTTGAGTTTCGCTTCGAGGAAACATTGGTCCGGAGTTTTGCCGGCGGTCTCGAAATTTCTTGTACCTCGAAGATATTCAGCCTTCATATTCACCACCGCGGTCGAGACGAAAACCACCAAACCACAAAGCCATACCCTCAAATTTCTCCAAATTCTGACCACAAACTCTGCAGTCTAGCACAGTGCGCGAACCGAGCAGTAGGCAGAATGAGTGAAGAGGAAAGCCCCGCGCAGCGGGTTGCCATTGGAATATCCTTTGGAAATTCTTACAGCTCCATTGCTCATACTTCAGGGGCAAGGATTCCTCTCTCCCTTACAGGTGAAAAATTATAATTCTAATCCCATGATTAGGAAGGCAAAGCGGAGGTCATAGCGAACGAAGAAGGAGGTTAGTCTTTAGTTTATTCATGTTTCTTACTCTTCTGCAATCCGGCGGGAGGAGCTATTTTAAAACTTGCTGACCTGCACAAACCCTTTCTCTCATGTATTCAGGATTAGATCTCATGACGTTTTGGGAAATTTCTCTGTTTTATAAATACTAATGATGAACACAGATCGACAAATACCATCAATATTATCTTACGTCGATGGTGAAGAGTTTCAAGGAACACAAGCGAAAGCTCAGCTCGTACGGAATTCCAAGAACACCGTTGCATACTTTCGGGATTTTCTAGGGCAAGAGTGCGCTTCCATATCTCTTCCATGCTCTTAAAATGTCTTTAGTTAACCAACACCATAGCTTCAAGTCGATAGACCCAACACCCTGCCACCAATCTGCGCATCCAATCCAGAACAACTCTACAGTTGCCTTCAAGATAAAAGATACGGCAGAAGACGCAGAGAACACAGTCACCGTCTCCGAAATCGCCACAAGGCATATCCGCCGCCTGAAGAACTCCGCCTCAGACTTCCTCGGCAAGACCGTCAACGCGGCCGTCATAACCGTCCCTACAAATTTCTCAGATGCTCAGAAAGATGCGCTCACTAAGGCAGCCAAGGATGCTGGCGTGGAGGTATTACAGTTCATCCACGAGCCTGTAGCAGCAGTCCTGGCCTACGACGCACGTGCGGAAGCTGAAGTCGCTGATAAGATCGTCGTAGTAGCAGACCTAGGCGGCATCCGCTCGGACGTAGCGGTCATTGCGTCCCGCGGCGGCATGTACAGCATCCTAGCCACGGCCCACGACTACGACGTCGGCGGTGCGCAGCTGGACCAAGTGCTGATGGACCACTTCGCGAAAGAGTTCATCAAGAAGCACAAGTCCGGCGGCGACCCACGAGAAAACAGCCGCTCGCTCGCCAAGCTAAAACTCGAATCCGAAGCCGTCAAGAAAGCGCTCTCGCTGGGCTCGTCCGCCAACTTCTCCGTCGAGAGCCTCTCCAACGGCCTCGACTTCACCTCCACCATCAACCGCACCCGCTACGAACTCCTCGCGTCTAAGCTCTTCGCCGCCTTCACCCGGCTGGTCCTGCACGCCGTCGAGAAGGCCCAGCTCGACCCGCTCGACGTCTCCGAAATCATCCTCGCCGGCGGGACCGCGCACACGCCGCGCATCGCCTCCTCGCTGCAATCCGCATTCCCCGAATCCACCACCGTGCTCGCGCCCGCAACGTCGCCGACAGCCATCAACCCGAGCGAGCTCGCCGCGCGCGGCGCCGCGATCCAGGCGAGCCTGATCCAGGAGTTTGAGGCCGAGGACATCGAGCAGAGCACGCACCCGATGGTGACGGTGACGGCGCACCTAGCGCGCGCCATCGGCGTGCTGTGCATCTCGAGCGACGCGGGCTCCGGGGTCTTCAGGCCGCTCGTCGAGGCCGAGACGCCGGTCCCCGTGCGCCGCTCCGCCGTCATTGCCACCCCGCGCGAGGGCGGCAACGTGCTGGTCAAGATCTGCGAGGGCACGCGCGAGATCAAGGTCACGAAGCCGGCGCCGAAGGCCAAGCCGGCGAAGGGCGAGGCGGACTCGGAGGACGAGGACGAAGATGATAGCGAGGATGAGGAGGAGGAGATCAGGGAGAAGGCGTGGCGGGTCGAGAACGTGCTGGCGGAGGCGGCGCTCAGGGGGCTCAAGAAGGGCGCCAAGGTCGAGGTCCAGGTGAATGTCGCCGCGGATCTGAGCGTGCAGTGTTTTGTGCGTGAGGTTGGTGGCAAGGGAGGAGTCAGGGGCGGGTGGGCCGCGCCGAAGCCGGTGGAGAATGGGAGTGCGTAGGGGAGGCGTAGCAGGCTCGTACTTTAGACAGATGTAATCATGAAAAACGATGCATGATGATAGAGCTCTGGTTGATGGGGTTTCGGGTGGGCTGGTTTGTGTGCGTTAGAATGCCTGGATAAAGGCCAGCTTCCTTTATGAACTGTGGAGAGCACGTGCGAACTTGGATGGGGGCGTGGGGGCGTACGTTTAAAAACATCCGACCTTTTAAGCTTGTATTGGGAGATAAGACTTGTTCTTCCCCATTGTTTGTTTATCTTTATGTAACTGTGAACTTGAAGCTTTTTCTAGTATCCAGCCCGATGCCCGTCTAGAGCACAATCATGCATCCACAAATTTCTAAACTCGTCCCCATGCTTTGCATCATTCCGTGGTTACCTCTTTTGAATCGAGAATGAACCTCGTTCCTCACATCAAGATATCTTTCAAATCCAACCTACTCACTAATACGCCAGTCTTCTTCTACTACCTCAAAACTTTCAAGCGCTTACGGCATGATTCTCTGCGGGTCTCTCGGGAACAAGCTGCACATCCTGATATTGGGCAGTCCCAACCAGAATTGGACAATCCGCTCCAACCCAAACCCACCTCCACCGTGCGGCGGGCATCCGAACCTGAAGCCGTCGACATAGTCCTTAAAGGCTGGGCTGTCTGGGTCTAATGGAGGGTCGTAATTCCTAATAGCCTTGCGAAGGAGCTCAGCATCGTGGATACGCTGGGCTCCGGACAGAATCTCTTGCCCGCGCATGAACATGTCGTACGAGTTGGACAGGCGAGGGTTTGCAGGGGACGGCATGGTATAGAAAGGGCGAATAGCAAGGGGGAACTGGTCGAGGACGTAGAAGTCGGAGCCGTACCTTTCGAGGACGAGCTTACCGAGGTGTTTTTCTTGTGGGGTTCTATATTTGACGGTCAATACAGCATTCAGAAAGTAGGAACTTTAGGAGAAAAGGGGTGTTCTTGGCGGATTGTAAGAGGAATGACTTACGTTAGGTCGTCGTAGTCTCCTAATTCTTCCCCAGCTTCTCGCAACATCTTGATACCCTCTACAAAGGGTATTCTAGGCACCTTGCCCGACTCTGGTAGCTTGAAGTCTTCCACATGGTACGCGCTTCTGACGAGCTCCGTTTCTTTCTTGTATCGAACATTTAGCTCTTTGAAGATAAACAGCATGAGATCCTCAAGTAGGCTCATAACCTCGTGATAGTTCTCTTGGAATTCCATCTCCAAATCCAATCCGGTGAACTCAGTCAGATGCCTTGCGGTGTTGCTGTTCTCAGCTCGGAAAACTGGACCAATTTCCATAACGCGGGGGAAGCGGGATGCTACAAGCATCTGCTTGTACCATTGAGGGCTTTGCGCAAGGAAGGCAGGCCGGTCAAAATACTTAACCTCGAAGACGTTGCTGCCACCTTCTGATGCAGCGCCTTGCAGTTTTGGGGTCTGAATCATGACGAAGCCTTTTCCCCTGAGGAATTCTTGGAAGAGCTCGCACACGCCGCTCTTGATGATGAAGATACAATGGTTGATCTTCGCCCTCAGATCCAATGTCCTGTTGTTCAACCTCGTATTCAGTCCCACGACCGGTCTACCTTCGTCTGCGGCGGCCTTCTCGTCCTCATTTCCTAGCCCTTCGCTTGGAAGCGGACGTTCCGCATCTTCAATCTGCATAGGCAGTGGGACCTCTGCTTTGGCTTCAACGAAGAGCTTCGTGATATGAATTTCATAGTCCTTGATCGTGGCACTCTTAACTGCCTCTTGCGTCTTCTTCACCAAACCATGAACAAACAACGTCGACTCAGTGGAGATGTTCCCTGCGAATTTGACCATCTGCTTGCTCAGCTTCTCGCTCGCAGCCACAACAGCCTGAATCGTATTCAGCCCCTGGCGCAGGTTCAAGAACGCGAGCTTCGCGGACTGCACGCGCGCATTTTCGACCCAGCACCGGAACACAATCTCCTTGTCTTCCAGCTCAGCGACATCGGCTAGGCTGACGCGCGGGAGGTTCGAAGGCTTGTACTCGGGCGACCCAACCATGGGGAGTTCGCCGTAGGAGTCGGCGGACACATCGTTGGCGTCGTCGGCTTCTTTCTTTTGGCGTTCGGCCAGCTCTCTGGCTTTCGCGGCGGCCTTTTTCTCAGCCTGCGGTGCGGTGTCAGAGAAGCAGTTGTAAGATCTGGTAGGGAGAAATAAGTCATTCATACCTTTTCTTTCTCCTTGGCGGCCTTCTTCAAGGCATTTTTGGACGGTCCTTGTGGATCGCCAGAGGCTGAGGGTTCCGTCATGTTAGAAGAAACCCCACTTGTGGCAGCAAATGGAAGCGTCCAATGCTCAGATTGGCCTGGAGAAATCTAGTGTGCCTAAAGAAGCTGGTTAGGCTTGAATATTGCGCAACAATAGCTGCTGCGAAGGAATTGCTGTGTCGTATGAGCGATGAGTCGGGATTGAAACTAGAGGTGGGATGAATTTATAGTGGGGTTGCAGGCCAGGCAAAAATCGCTAGGAATCATCCCACCAAGAATTGCGGCATGGAGCTGTCAATCACCGCACCGTCTCGTGAGTGCTGACGCTATCCTTGTTACTTTAAACCTTTTCTTGAAAGACGTAGCGCCTCGAAATCAATAATTAAAAAGGATGAATAAATCTAGATCAAGGGAACTCTTCAGAACCATGCAGGTCAATCCGGGCTTAAGTAAAGGCTGCATATACCATATGAATTTTCTGTACGGTGACTCAGGTACGCAGTCTTACGTTCAGATACTGTCCGGATATCGCAGCCCTCACCATCCTCAACGTACATGTACTGGGTCTACAAAGGGTAGTTGTTCCAGTCAAGCAAACGTTAAAATGGAGTTGAGCATCTGATATCGACCAAATAAAATCTACACTAGAAGCACTTTCATCATGTCTTCGTCGTTAACTATGTAAGAAAGCAGTACAATCCTCAAAAAGACGCCCTCGCTATGGTATGCCATCCCATGCATATTCCTGAGCCCAGGAGACGCCGATAACCATGACGCGAGGCCCTGAGACAGGTCGAATGACAAAAGGACCCAGTAAATCGAACATCCACACATTGCCACCGTTCTAGGGTTGCGCCGAAGGCCTACTGACCTATCCATTAAGCTAGACACCAAAAAGAAAAATAAACTGGAAAAAAGCTGGACGAGAACTGGGATTCACATGCCATTTCCTGTAACCCCGCTTGAGATATGTGAGAACACTAAGATGTCTCTGCCTTACGGTCGCTCTCTGTGAGTATCCCAAAGTTGTGATTGTAGTCATGCAGCGTGATATTTCATAGCTTACTGAGTTGAAGGCTCCCATTGTTTAACCACCTGTCCATCCTGGCAGGTGAAGATGTTTATATGCGTGTCGTGAAGAGCAGCACCAGCAATCATCATGCGATGCGGATGGAAAGCTGTTGTAGCGATTGGAGAGGATCGGCTTTGATGTAAGAAGCTGGAGTATGGTTCGAAGGAAGACAAGTGCACGCCATTATTAAGATTGAATATCTTGACCGTGTGCCGTTCGGAGCCGCTGTAGATGGATCAGCTGCCATGTGTATGGTTGAGTTTAACAAAAAGAAACTTACGTCGCAAAAACAGGAGCATGTTCATGCACACTCAAGCTCCTCAGCGTGTCTTTCGTGGCTCGAATAGTCTTGACGCTCCGGTCCAAACGGATGTCCCAAAGCTTGACTTCGCCACTTCGACATCCGCTAACTAGCTCACGCTGACCGCCGCGCTGTAGATGCACGTTGGTGATCCATTGTTTATGCTCTTTCCATACTTTTACCATGGCGGTAGCTGGTTTCTCTCTCTGATCATAAACACGAACAGCACCATCCCCAAACCCTGCTATGAACACGTCTCCTTCTACCTGGTCAGAGGTTAAAGACGTAATGCAAGATCCAGAGCGTGCAGGGATGTCCTATGAGAATATGGTTAGTTCCGCACAAGATTTCGGAAAATGAATTAGACAACTTACGCTGGTGCAAATTTCTGTCCCAGCGTTCCAAACTCGAATTACCTTCACATCGCCAGCCACGAGTATCAAGCCCCTGCCTTGTTGCCAGTCAAACACGAGTCCGGCATTCTTGTTGCTCGGCACTAGATCAGTCAAAGCGCGGAAAGACGTAACCAGCTCAACTTTCTTTTTGGACTCATAATTCCTGAACAGTTTAACTACTCCATCTGAGGATCCCGTCATGAGAAGGGCTTGGTCGTCTTCGTTGATGAGTCGTACTTCGGTGATTTTGGAGTCTTGAGGGTTGCCGTTCGAGAAGCGATTTAGGCGGGTTTGACGCTCCCAGTCCCAGACGCAGACTGTATCGCGATTGTCCGTGACGATCAGATGATCCTCAAATTGGTGGAAGCACATCTTCATTGGCTGGCTGCCATTGTTAGAGGAGCCTTTGGGCTTGTCCCAGCGGTTGCTTCCTGCCAAATCCTTCTGCGGTTGCGTCTCCGCAATGATCTTGTCATTGCGATTGCGGCGCCACAAACGCCCATTGTAGTCTGTGCTGCCAGGCTCATCTGCTTCACTGGGCTTCATCTGTGGTTCACGGAAATACTCTACAGACCATTCGTAAAACTTGCTTTTGAGAGGGAGCTTTGGTTCCTCTCCTAGATCCCGAGGTGAAAATCCTCGTGGTTTTGGCTCATCAGCGGGGTTATAGGATGCTGGTGGTGTCTGAGGTTGGTCCTTCTCATCTGGTGGTCGATGAAACTCACTTGGGACTCTTGAACGAGCTGGGCTCTTGTTGAAATTGGGACTGGAGTCGTGGCCACCAAAAAGAGAGAGGCTTTTTAATGATGCTGCGACACTTGCTGTTCGGCGAATCCCAAACATAGAGAGATAGCCATCCGGCTTCGAAGGAGTTGGTGGAAGAGAAGCTTGAGAGTCGAGTGGAAGTTCGTGTACGCTACGAGAGGGTCGTGGCCGGCGACTATGTTTCGAGATTTCTTCAAGTTGCGGCTGAGCAAATTTGGCCAGCGGAGAGTCCAGAAGAGCAATCAAGACGTAGTCAACCACAATACCTGCGTCGCGAGCAATCTCGGGATGTGGATCAACCGACATGATGAGCATTTCCTTCCACATTGCTGAAAAGACCGTGTTCTGCGAACAGGAACTCGAGGGCTCGCCATTGTTAATACTGCTTGTCCGCATTTTCATGTAGAAGCCGTCTCCATTCTTCTCTGCGATTCTCGAGGATAGGTCATCTCTTAAGGAGCTCTCTTCGGCGAACTGTTCAAATGCAGCTACCACAAATCTGGACTTGTATCTGACGATAAAGGTGGAGAAGAAGACCAAAAGTTCTTTTCGTACCATACTATTTCCATCAGTCGTCATGATGAGTACCATAGAAGCAATTGACTCCTCGATATGGGCAACTTGAGCGGTAACATCAGGGATGCCCAAAAACGTCGTGAGGGCGTAGAGCATTGCTGCTCTGACTTCTGCTACAGGATCCAGCACGAGCTCACATAAGCGCTGATGAGCCAAGCACCTGATGCCAACCCATTTAGCATCAGGAAAGTTCACCCAGAGCTTGCTCAAGCACAAGCATGACCATTGTCTAAGCAAAGGATTCTGCAAATCCCTCAAATGGTCCAAGCAACTCTCTATCAGTTCAGGACTTAGAGAGACAACCTGGCCCTGATGATAATCTTTGCAGAACATTGCGACAATGAAAGCGCACATCGCTCGGTGCTCACTAGCATTCAGAATAGGAATACCTGACGAAAGGTCATTAGCATGATAAAGATAAGACTGTTTCGAAATAAATACCTGAGCTCGGGTTAAGAATACTAATGAAGTATTGGTATCCATTATCCTTGAGAAGGTCAGCCTGGCATGACTGGTCGACTGCCAAGATACGGGCCCATATGAAAACCATTACAGGTTTGAGCTCGATAGCTTGGGATTGGAGGAGTTTGAGAACATAAGGGAATATCCCAATGCTCAAAGCTAGATTTACCGCCCAGGGGCCAAGATCTAGAAACTTTGAAAGGAGAATGAGCGCTCGTAATCGATGGACCTGGCTTAGAAGGACTTGGAGCACAATGGGCAGTTGTTCCGGGATCCTTTGTTCAACGGCACCCTGTCCAAGATAGACCTCAAAAGCTGTTAGCTGTTCTGAGAAGAATTCGGAGTGTTTGTACTCGTATTGTTTTTCGCCTCGCTCAGCCGCATAGAGGTCAGGCAGCTGCGCAAGTATCATCTCAACAGCAAGATCCCAGCTGCGCCAGAGCGGATGGTCATGTTGCGCTGTGCCAAAAGGAAATTCCGAAACAGTGCAGCAACCATCAAATCTTGGCGAAATAGCCTCTTAAATAGAGGCTTAGACAAGGAGTTCCACGCTATAGTATCCGTGATGGCAGTGAAGATCCAGTTCAATTCCCCAATAGGTGTTCGTCGCTCTGATACACGACCAGGGATGTTTGAAGCATCGTGAGTACTAATAGTGCTCGGCAACGGATTCTGAAGAATGAAGAACCTCACCGCCATGATGATAGGATCCGTGAGACAAGATGTGAAGACATCTGCAGGTAGCTCGGGGTTAGTTGGTAGTGTCTCTTTCTCCCGACAAGCTGCGAGATGAATGCAGTCGCTGAAATCCATAACCTCTACATGAGGGTCTCTACGGCGCGCTTCAATGTTTTCACTCTCATGCTTTTCAGCAAACTTATTGAAGTTGGAAATTATAAGACCTGCATCTGAACAGTCGTAGACGAAAAGGCTTGGTGCGCCGATCCAGCTTTGGAGATCATACAGCGATATTGGGATATACTGGGTATAGTTGCGGTTGAATACCCATATCTCGCCGGATGAAGTCGGCTTTGGCACTCCGTGGCCATTATAGTGAAACAGTACCCTCTCATTCCTAGCATTCCTCCTCAGTGTGGTGCAGTAGCGCCGAGTCTCATCAACAGTGGGGTCTAAGCAGAGCTTGTAGCGGGTGCGCATGCTCAGCTGCTCATATTGTGTCTGCAATGCCTTGCCAATCTGGTTCATAGGTGTATGGCCGGACGCCCCGGCGGAGTTACTGGGGTCAATCCAACACTCCTCTTTTGCGCAAGGATTCGTCTTGATGACATCCGGAGGGTCCACTCCAATATTCAAGCAAAGGGCAAGAACGGCGGAGACGGTCTTGAGGCGGTCGCGCATGCGCCACTCTTGGAGCGCGTAGGCTTCATCTTCCTCTTTCGGGTTGCCTCCTGTCTCGTGCTTCTTATCGGTATAGTACATGAAGAAAGTCTAAGATGCCGAGTCAATGTCCATAATTGCTACAGTTAGGCCTCGGAGTGCGTATGAACTTACGGAAGTCAGTAGATTGTTGTACTCTTCCGAAGTCAGTTGGGATTCCCAGCCGTGTCTGATCTTAAAGTCGCCGTCGGCACTACTTCCTATGTCTTCGTCGGCGCTGTCTGCCGCGTCTTCGCGGCGAGACCCAAAATCACTCTTTGCCCGAAGCATGAGCGGCCTGCCGGCAGAGGCGCCATTTGATACATTTTGTTCCATACTTGGTGTGTGTCCATTCATCTGCGACGCGTTTCGATTGGTAGAGGGTTGGCCGGCTGAGGAGGCTCTGGGGCGCGATGTTGTACCCTGCGAGTCTGGTGGATCAGGTGGTGCGGTTGACTGCTCTTCTCGTTCGACGACGTTGTAGCCTGGAGCTGCGTTAGAGCTAGGCTGTGGGTGCTGTGATCGAGCTCCAAGTAGAGGCATTTCTGAGAGCACTCTCATATTGAGACACGGCAAGACTGGGGAAGCAACTTGAATGGAAGGCCCATGGCGCGCGCCCCGTGACGTAGCAGAGTGAAAAGGAAACACGCCCGAGTGAACAGTCAATAAGTGAAGGACATCAGATGTTTGGCAGTGAGCTTCCGCACGAAAGTTGAAAAGCTAAGGGCGGTGACGCAGTAGCGGTGGGCAGTTTAGTCGACGCCGGGGCAAAAATATCATCAACGCGAGCGCAAGCCTCGCTGCCGCTGCAAATGGAGGTCAAATATATCCTGACACATGCCAATGCCGTTATTCTAGTCTCTTCCATGGAGACTGGATTTCCCATTCATATTGGAGGTGTGGTGATGGCTTGATCAAGTTCCCATATATCCCCATTTTCGATGTTTGTAGGGCAACGGCTAAATGAGGATGGGTGCACCTGACCGAAGCGTGACCGGTTTAATCATTGCCACGCCGTAGGCATTTTAGGCAGACTCTCGAGGTCCAGAAGTTGAAAAGTCAGCTTGTATGGTTTGGTACACCAGGCATAGCTTCGCCTGGGCTGTCAGCATTACTGGTTTTGAGCGGCGGCAATAAAGCGCCGGGAGAGTGTGACGGTTCGGTGACAGAGCATCAAAGTCCACAGGGCCGCGCCTGAGCTGATTCTCGCTCGATGCTCAGTCTGGGCTAGCAGTGGCTCGCAGTGGCTAGCAGGCCGATCCCGTGGGTCTCCGCTACCGAGCCATCGTGCCATCTCAGCGGTGCATCGCGGCCATGGAGCCAGAACGACAATTGATTTGATGCAGACCGCAAAAAGCCTGATATTAAAGCAAGATCCGGCGCGCATGCCTAAATTCTCCACTCCGTGCACCTCATTGTGCTCCACCTCGCCCTTCCCGAGCTCTTATATCCCCGATAGCCGCCTGCCGCAGAACGAGTCAGTTGTGCGCACAGCTAATTAACGCCACTGCTTCCCTACTGGAACGAGAAGGCGCAGATCCTCTCAGGGGAATCTTTTCTTGGGCGTCTTCACGAGGGGCCGGTTCACAGATGCTTTGCGATAGAAAATTAATTGATGCGTGTTGAATTTGTCAAGAGCGTATTGGAATTGACAGCCCGGCCTATATTGCCTTTGTATTAGGCTGTTATTCGCGTGTTGGAGCGTCGCAAGTCTAATCTGGGAATTTGCGTCCAGGGCCAAGACCAATCCTGACGCTCAGGGCCACTCCTCAAACCAAACTTTCCCACAGCACTACTTTATCACCACCGCAGCAGCTCGACGCCGCAAGCACCTCTCCGCTCCTCTATACCTTTCTCCATCCTCATCACATCGTTTCACGCCCCACGAGTCATGCACAGACCCCGTCGATGATCATCATTCCGTCCGGCACCACCTTCTGGAACATTACCCAGCCGCAGGTATTCCTCAGCCCCCCCGGGCCTTACTCGACTCCCACGCGATTTCCCACACGAACCTCTGTTCTTTCTTCGCCGTACCGCGACCGAATGAGCCCTTGAGCAGTGCTGGCTGGTTTACCCTACCTTAACCCTCTTAGAGGCGCGAGTCCGCCATGTCGTTCTTGTTCGGCAAGTCGAAAAAGCATCAGAACACCGCGCTCCCAGCCGCCACCAGAGATATATCTTCGTCGCATGGACAAGGCTCTTTAATTCCAACCGCAAATGGACTTGGTGGAAGGGACCCAGAGAAGGCTCGTGGTGGACCTCCGACGCAAACGCCGACGCCTGGGAGCAGTGTCAACAATTCTTTGAATTCTCTCCAAGCTCCGACTAACACCTCGAGTCCGGAGCCAAAAACGCTGCGCGAAAGGTCAGATTCAGAGCTGCATGTAAGTCTCTTCCCATTGGGCGACCCCTGCTGTCAGATGGAGGCCTACATGTCCAAATCTGGTTGCAGAGGCACACTGCAGCCTTCAAGACTAATCCTCCGATCTAGAATCCTCGAGCAACAGGCCCAAATCCACGAGGCCCGCAGGACTCTCCATATCCTTGGTCACAGCGCCGATTAAATTTCACAACTACCGCCAACCCATTCCCTCGATATGGCGCCGCAGTCAATTCGACTGCCTCCAAGGATGGCGTCATCTACATTATGGGAGGGCTGATAAACGGGTCGACCGTGAAAGGCGATCTGTGGATGGTAGAAGTTGGCAGTGGAACGATGGCATGTTATCCGATTTCAACGACTGGAGATGGACCTGGACCAAGAGTCGGGCATTCAAGTCTGCTGGTCGGAAATGCATTCATTGTTTTCGGCGGCGATACAAAAATGGATGACGGGGATATGCTAGACGACACTCTTTACCTTCTCAATACCTGTATGTGGTATCGTTTATGCACCACAGGCCGACAAGACTGACAATTTATAGCAACGAAACACTGGTCTCGGGCGATGCCGGCAGGACCCAGACCGTCTGGTCGTTACGGTCATACGTTGAACATCTTGGGATCTAAAATCTACATTTTTGGCGGTCAAGTAGAAGGTTTCTTCTTTAACGATTTAGTTGCATTTGATTTGAACTCGCTTCAGTCTGCGACCAGTGGATGGGAAGTCTTAATACCCAACACCAAAGAGGGTACGGTAAGTTCACAAGGGCCCTCTCCACCAGCCCGGACCAACCACTCAATTGTTACATGGAACGACAAATTGTATCTGTATGTATCCACTGGTGTCACAACGCCTGATTTATTGACTTACGTCCTTTTAGATTTGGTGGGACTGACGGCCTCAATTGGTTTAATGATGTCTGGACTTATGATCCCCGAACAAACTCCTGGACGGAACTTGACTGCATCGGATATATTCCAGTTGCTCGGGAAGGACATGCAGCTGCATTAGTTAATGATACCATGTATATTTTCGGCGGACGAACCCGGGAGGGCGTTGACCTTGGCGATCTTGCCGCATTTCGAATTTCCTCACGTCGATGGTATATGTTTCAAAACATGGGCCTTTCACCATCCGCTCGGTCAGGACACAGCATGACCGCTTTCGGAAAGCACGTCGTGGTGCTGGCAGGTGAGCCAAGCTCTGCCCCGAGCGATCGCGGCGAGTTGAGTCTGGCATACATACTGGATACCTCTAAAATCAGATATCCGGCAAATGAATCACAGCCACCAATGTCACAACAACTACCTGCGCCTCGGAAGATGAGTGGAAGTGATAGAAGTGGAATCCCGCAAAGCAAACTCGCTGGACCCGTAACGCGAGAAAGCGTTATGGGTGGACAACAACCTCCGAGGGGACCGGAACCAGCAGCAGTAAATGGCGCAGGAGCTCCGGGGTCTAGGTTACCTCGAGCTGCTGGTAGCCAACCTCCCGCGGGGCCGCCACCTATGCAGCAAGCTCCCCAACCCCGAGCAAATGGAGTAGCTCAAGGCCAACACAATAATGCGCGGAGTAAAACTCCAACGAAAGTTGAGCGTGAGTTCGGGCCTCCAGTGGACACTACCAGAACTCCCAGCTTAGATCGTGAGAACGTCTCTCCCGGTACGAAAGATGGTTTCTTTGGCAAGGAAAGCGAAATGTCCATGAATAAAAAAGCTATGAATGGCCCACGTAAAGGCTCAGACCAGTCTTCGGTCAGCCAGCAGCAATCATACCATAAGGAGTCAATGGATACCGCACGGTCTGGAAGCGTGGTGTCACGTAATACATCAAGGTCTCACAGGCAACAGCATTCATTGGAGAGTATTGATCACAGCACACCAAGGCGTTCACTTGAAGCACAACAACGAGCCTTGAGCCGAGAAGCCGAACACCGACCCGTTGATAGTGGTGTCGGATCATCGCCCGCTCTTAGTCAGCAAAATGACGAGCTCCTAAGAGAACTAGAGGCCGCGAAAAATCGGAACGCTTGGTATGCTTCAGAATTGGCGCTAGCCCGCAAGGCTGGATACCATCCAAATGCGTCTAGTAGCCCGATTCTCGATGAGCGCGCTGCGGACGTTTTTGGAGATGACGACCGACCACTTCTTGAAGCCCTCCTAAAGATGAGAGCTGAGCTTGCAAAAGTTCAGGGCTCTATCGACTCTCAAACAGTCTCGGCTGCAAACAAGATTGCCGAGGTCGAGAAGCAAAGAGACGCTGCCATCAATGAAGCGGTCTATGCGAAGACAAAGCTTGCTGCGCATGGCGGTAGCCAAGCTGGAACCCCTCAGCCTGACGGAAGTCGTGGCACTGGCACTCCGGAACTTGATCGCGTGAACGAAATCAATCGGCGGCTCGCTGCATCACTAGCCGCTCAAACTGAGCTCTCCTCCAAACTCGAAAAGCTAAACTTGGAAGTTGAGGCAGAGAGAAAAGCAAGACGGCTTGCCGAGGAGACTGCCGAAGCCGCACAGAAACGGGTTAGTGAGCTCGATTCTTACCGGCAGCGCAGTGCTTCAGAGATGGAAAGCCTTCGAGCCGAATTGCACGAGGCGCAAAGAATTGCTAGGGATGAGTCTGCCAACTCATCAGAGGCTCGCGCATCATCTCGTCTTTTAGCCGTTGATAAAAATGAGCTGAGTTCTAGGCTTACAAAAGTTCTGGAGGATGCGAAGAATCACGCTACTGTTCTACAGTCGCTTCGCGATGCTGTCACGGCATCTTCAGATAAAGCCTCACTGCTTGAGCGTAAGCTCGAGGACGAAAGGAGTCAACGTGATAGCCTTGAACAAAAGCTCTTCCAGCTGAGAGCGGAGCATGAAGATCGCACAACCGAACTAGAATCCACCTCAAGAAGACTCCGCGACACTGAAGAGCTAGCAGAAAAACATGCCGTAGAGGCACGCATGCACAGACAAGCCGTTCTCTCCGGTCTCTCTCAAGCAACAGAGATAGACGACGACGGGCACGAAGCGGCAGATGAACGTGTCACAATTCTCCAACAGCAAGTTGAAGCCGCCAACGCCATGGTCCGTAAAAATCAAGAGGCTGCAGACCTTGCCTCCGAGAAACTCCGTCGCGCCGAAGAAAGAATTGCAGGACTAGAAGCGTACCAGGAACAAGCGAGTCGCGAAGGCTTATCAATACGAAAACAGCTCCAGCAAGCTCTCCGTGAAGTGCAATCCTCTCAGGCCGAGAAAGCCGAACTACGTCTACAATATGAGCGCCACCAACTTGAAAATAATGCTCTTGAGGTGCAGCTCAAAACTCTTAAGAACCTCCTTGAAGAACGGGGCGTTAATGCCGTCGACGCTCGTCGTTCACGGATTCTAGATAGCCCTAGCTCGCGCTTTGGAACCCCCGAGCTCAACCGTGTGCGTGAACTCGAGCAGCAGCTGGACGCAAGTATCAAGGCGCACGATGAGATGCGGTCGACATTTGAGCAGCGTGAGCACGATGTGAGCAAAGAGTGGGAAGAGAAGCTTACTGCACTTCACAATGACCACCAGGCCGCTGTTAAATACCTCCGTGGCACTGAAAAGATGCTCACCAAGATGAAGCAAGAACTCGAACGATATAAGGGCGCAAACACAAAGCTGGAGGAGGAATTAGCGCAAGCAAGGCAGGCTGCACGAAGTCCGCAACCTCCTTCTGGATGGGAATCTGAGCGCGAGTCTCTGCAAAACGAAATCTCCTCGATGCAAGCAAACCTCAAAACTTCCGTTACCCACCTAGAATCTCAACTCTCAGCTCTTCGATCTGAACTCGCTTCTGTCTACCAGGAGCGCGATTCTGCAGCTCAGCACGCGCAACAAGTAGAGGCCTCGATGCAGCAATCTCGCGCTGATCTGGATGCTCTGCGCCTTCAGAACGAACAGCTAGAAGAGCGTGCGCGCGACGCCGAACAACGCGTACAAATGTTCCTCGACCAGTTTGAGTCATCCGTCGACAGCTACCGGCGCCAATCCCAAGTCCCCGTCGGAGCTGGCCACGAAGGTTTGAACGGCAACCATGGCCATTACCACAACTCGCATGACAGCATATCTGGCGACAGTATCTACACCGATGGCGACGGTGATGGTGATGGTGATGGTGATGTTACTCCCGACGCCGCAGCAGCCGCAGCCGCAGCTGCAACCCGGAATTCTGTCGCATTGGACAACCTAGCAACCGAGTTAGACGCTCTACGCTCGCATTGGGAAACAACAAACAAGGCCTACCGCCTCAGCGATCGTTTCGACTTCGAGCGTACCCCTACAAGTGAGAAGAGCGAATTGAGCGACTCGCTTGCGGCATGGCGCAAGCGGATGGACCTTGAGGACGATGAACACGACGAGCATGACAGGCAGCAAGGACGGAAAGGAAGCCATAGCCAGGCTTCCGGAGCGCCTGCAAATGGAATCAGGAATGCGAATAGCGCGGGGGTGGGTCCCGGCGGCAGTGCAATGATCTGATGAAGAAATGTGCGTTTGTTTAGGAGCCGGAAAATGGGGATGATGTCCTTGTGCGAATTGATGTTTCGGGTTTTTACATGTATTTTTCATTCCTGCGTTGCTTGCGCTTTGGTCGCTTGATTCTTCTCTACATTCTACATTGAATTGCTAACCTTCCTTTCTTTTTCCCTTCTTCTCTGCTGGCTCGACTGGCTCACGATGTCGGGCGTCTCTGGTGGCGCAGGTTGGCCTGCTTGCTCCCTTCGTTCCTTTCATCTTTCCAACATCCCATTTAAACCCCTAGTCTATGTAGTGTTTAGGTCTCCACTGACCCGGCTGTTTTGAGCTTCTTCTGATTTTACGAACACATCACACTACTCGCTATTATCTGAGCGCGATTTTCTATTCATGTTATACCACCATTTTTGGCTTACGGCTGTTTTATCACTGTCAGTCCCTCACTGTAGTGATCCCCCTGTTCTTCTAAAGTTTCTTTTGCTAGCTGCCAGGCCTACTATTATGGGTTTTCACTTGGACTTCTGTTGGAACTGTGTTGAGCTGCTGGTGTTATTGGCGCGTTTGGTTGTTTTGATTGGGAAGATGGAGCTTAGTTAATCAGCTGCTAGGGGAGTTAATTTTTCACCGGCACAAGAATAACAAACACTAAATACCGTTGCTTTACCTTTCCGCTTCTGCATTGACTACCTATGGAGCACTGAATGGGTATCATACTACTTGACTACGAGCCTGCCGAATTAACAGGTAACCATTACAAGCAAAATGAAACATCCAACAAGCCCCTAAGGCTGTGGTGACGGCAAAACTCCATCTCTGGCTAAGCGCGTTCGTACCGTGAACACAGACCGAGTTTCAACATGCTTCAAGCCTTCAATTGCACCTTAATCTGACTTCTCATCTCCCCAAGCCTCCCGAAACTCAAGCAAGTCCCTTTGCCCGTAGAACTCGCCTGCAATTGTAATGATCATATCTATAGTCGCCATGGTATTTGCGTTTGGCATTTCTTCCGCTTCTTTACCAACTTTCTCATTCTTGCTTTCTTTACTAAGTTCCTGCAAACGTCGTGCCTCGGCTTCGTATTGCGAGGGTGGGAGTAGGGTGTCTCTTCTCCTTCCACTATATCCGTTGTATTGCTGGTGTCGTTCATGACATCTTTTCCCCTTCCTCACCCCACTATCCTCACTGGCTCCGGCTTTGCGGTCTGGAGACGAGAGCGGAGAAGATGTGTTTCGCCGCCTGGAAACGCTGGAGATGTTGGCCTGGCGTCCTCTCAAATATGTCTGTGTGTCCATTCCGCCATCCCCATCGAACTCAGTTTCGTCTTCAGGTGAGGACGCTGAAACTGCTAGTTTAGATAATAGACGCTGCTTAGCTGACGCTATCGAGTCCATCGGCGGGGAATCCGATATCTCGCCGTCTTCGGATGCGGAAATAGACATGGCATCTGAGTGGGGACTATCTGTCCCGCTATGGTGATCTTGCGGAGCGTCTGGTCCAGCGGGCGTTTCGCTCAACTGTGTCAGGGTTTCCCTTTCTGCATCATTACCCCACACAGAGTCTGCAGCGCCATCAACACCCCCCACTGTCGGTAGATCCTCTTCTACCAACCCGGCCTCATCCTCGACCTCGACCTCGACCTCGTCGTTAGTCACTTCAGCACCGAGTCTCCCTTCCTCCTCTCCCAATCCATCATCCGCCCCCCCAAAACCATCCTGCTCCAGCCCATCACTCTCCCCAAACCCCGCCGTGCCCTCCGCAAGCACGCCGCCCAAAAACCCGCACCGAACCCAAACCGCCCTTTTCCCGAGCTCCCTCACAACCGCCACCTCCTCATTCGCCAGCGTGCCCACCTCCTGCAGCCGCCCCAGCAGACCCCACGCCCAGCAACTCTGCGTCAGGCCGATATTCCGGTGCCGCTTCAGCGTCGCCATGACGACGCGCAGCACGCGGAGGACGGTCGGATGCGTCATCTGCGAGAGCTGCGCCGGCGTCGGGAAGGCGTGGCGCACGGTGGCGACCCAGGTGCCGAAGGCCCTGTGGTTCTGCGCAGGGAAGGTGATGAGCGTGTTCGGCGAGGATGCCAGGCGTCCCAGCGCTGAGGAAGGGGGCTCGGTGGTCAGGAAGGTCCTGAGATGGCTGTAGCGGCTCCGGAGGCGGGTGCGATATGCGTCCTGGGGGTCTGTGGTGTGGAGAGAGGCGGTTTGGGTGTCGCTGCCCTCGTCTTGCGCGCGGGTTGATAGGGGTGCGGGGAGGATTGGCCCGATGGTTGGTGCGGCGACGTATGCGCCGTCTGAGTAAAACCCTCGCGTGTCGCCATTCCCGGTATTGTATATTGAGTCGTCGGGCGTGCCTTCAGGGACGGCGGGAGCGGGAGCGGCGAGGATATGGGGGATGCCGTAAGCTTCGGATCTAGCAGAACCACACCGAAATTAGCCTTGCTTGTTTCTCAGACCACTTGTGTGTCTTAGGGATGTGGAATAGGATGTTTGGGTGTCTATAATAAAGTGGTCTTGAGCGTCGAACTTTAGATAAAAAGTACATGGAGCTTGCTCACCTCACGTTACGGAGATACGTCAATGCCTCGTTCGTAGAGCTGTCAGAAAATTCTCCTTCCTCATCATCTAAACCTGGAAGTTGTCTTCGTTGGCCAAATGCAGGATCAAGGGGTCGGATCGGCTGGTGTTGCGGCTTAGAACAGTTGCCTAAACTCTTAACTTCAACACCAGAATTCTTGGAGCTGGGAGTAGACGCGTTATCCAGCTCTCGTGAGGGTGGGAGGCTGTCCGGCCGTGTTCGTTTGATATAAGGTTCGCCATCTGAGGATGCTGTTGGAGGTTCGACATCGTCGAGCTTGCGCTTGATAGAGTGCAGCGGCGGTATAGCGGAGGTCTCGTGCTGACTATTCGGCGTGGAGATGAGCTCGTCGGGACGGGCTAGTTTATTGTAACCAGCACCGCCTTGGGTGACGGCCATGTTTCCTTTTATTTTCTTCATTGGATGGGTGGGGTGAGGAGTAGATGGGATGAAGCCTCGATCTCTGAGGTTCATGACCTTTCTCGGTTGATGTCGAGCGAAGACCGGCATCGAAAGTTTCACGAGTCAAAACGGTATATAAAGTATTGTTCCAAGCGGAACATGCAACTTGTAAGCAGCGAAGCCTGAATATTCAATCTTTTTTTTCAAATAATTTTTCCTTGCTCATATACACAATATCTTACATGTTCATATACTGATCATCGCCCAGCAATCCAATCCAGAACCTGTCTGTGCTTCCCACCTCTAGATATTGTACATAGCATACACAATTTACATAAACTGACTTGACCTCATTCATTCGTCAAAAAGACTGGCCTCCTTCGGCCTCCTGCCCTTCCTTCCTGTTTTCCTGTCTTTCCGGTCTTGTTGATATCTACCACCTGTTTTCATCCTCATATCATCTTCCATAGCATTGCCTTCAGAGTCCACGCCGATTTCTATCAACTGTTTCCGCTTCTTCTTCCCTTTGTCTGCCTTTTTACCCTCTTCGTCCCGCGGCCTACCCAGCCTTACGCTCCGCGGGATACGTGTCTTCGCGCCCAACGCCCAAAGGTCACCCCACCGCGCTTTGCGTGCATCGCGGAATGCTTGCTTGCTAAAGCTGCGGGGAACGGTCCAACGCTCGAGTTTCCCCGCAGGCGTACAAACATCCAAGATGATATGACCACGGCGTTTGAGCGCCGGCAGAATGATTCGGGGCAGTGTCAGAGTGTTAACTTCCGTCTTTATCTGCGGTGATTCGGCCTGGCCAGTCTCGACCTCCGTTTTGTCCCCTCCAGTTCTGACAGCTTCATCAACGAACTCATGCCCTTCGAAGGCTGCATCGGTTGCTTCGTCACCTTGTATAATACCGTTACCAAGGATATCGTGCTCCGGTTTCCGCTGGTCCCGTCCACGTTGAACGGCGAGGTAGCTAAACTGCACATCCTCGTGATTGCAATCTTTCGCCTGCAAGATCCTTTGCAGATATGGAGGACGTATGTACCTCTGACTAAAGTAGCAGAAATCCTTCCGTCCCTTGCTTACACCGGGAGTCTGGTACATAGGACAGGCAGAATGGTTGGTGCATGGTGCAACAATCATTCCAGTTTCCTTTCTGGTAAATCTAGTATCTTCAGCAGAGTCAGGAGATTGGGATTCGAGTGGTGTTTCGAATTCGCTAGACCCTGGGGAGGATATATGCTTTTCCAGAAGATGAGATCGGGCCGCTGCTATGATCTCGAAACCACGCGGTAGCCCTTTCTCTAGAAGAATGAGAACACCGCCAGACGGGTTGAGCAATGACCAGAGTTTTTCAACATGTTCTTTGCGCATGTATTCCTGGCGCAAGGGCCATAAAGCATGGGGGGCAATGATAATATCATAGAATTTTCTAGGTTGCTGCCCGTTCGTTTGTTCAGCAGAAGGAATTGTGTCAGGGAGGCGCGGAAGGAATGACGTATTCTCCAGCAGCCTGCTCGCGCGATGCCGTAAAGCATCAGAGCCTGTCAATACTGCAGCTTTGCCTAGCGGAACAGGTTCAGTTATATCGCCGCCTGACACTTCTTGCATGCGCTGCCATTCCGCTTGTAGTACTTCACGCCATGCGACGATAGCCGCACCGCCTGCACCAGCGTCAAGGATGAGCGGACCACCTGCCTTGCGCATAAGGCCCTCAATCCAAGCAGCGCCAAGCCTTCGACGCACTTCCACAATCGTGCTCATAACAGTGGCATATGTTCCTGGCATTACAGCTGCCATATAAACATCTCCTTCAATATTCCCCATCTCATTCTGTGAAGGGTCCAGAGGGATAGCCTTCTGCTCCTTGCCTTCACTGGCGCGAGCAGTAGTAGCGGAATGAGGTAGACCAGGGCCACCGAAGATACGAAACGCAGTTTCAGAGAGATGTTTGTTAGAGGCACGCGATAGGAGGGCCGAAATAGGATCAACGAAGGCCTCTCTGGGAAGATAGACGGTGGATGGCGAAGGTCGGAATCGACCTGCAACTGTCAAAGAGTGCGCGCGCATAAAATCTTCTGCTTCCTCAGAATCCTCAATATCTTCGACTTCTTCGTATTCTGAAGGCCGTGATTTTTCGTAGATAGCCTGGTAATAATCTTGTATCTGATATTCGGCCTCTCCCTCCGTCCTTTCTTCTGATAGTATTTGCTGGCTCCCCAAAACCTCCTCCACTCCCTCATTATCGATCTGGTGACTATGGCCCTCAAATACCTGCACTTCTTCCAATCCTCCATCCTCAACCTGCCTAAGCAAGATAGGCATGCCACTCTTTTCCACTTCCTCTATTTCTCTCAGGCCTGCCTCAACATTGTCCTCTCCCTCTACACCAACAACTTTTGCGGTCATGAGTGGCGTTCCATACAATCTTTCGTAAACCGCATATTCCTCTTCACTTAAGTATCCTCTCGGAAGCGTGTCGCCAAAAATTCGTCTCGCACTCCGAACTGATTCTTCAATCTCTGTTGGCGGTGGTTGTGAAGAAAACGAATCTGCATCGCTAGATGTTTCGGCGCCATTGATTTGGCTTTCGGTGGTTCCAACGAAATCGATCGTGATAGATGAGAATTTTCTCAGAGAAGGGTTATTATGGCTAGCTGGGAATAATTGGAAGTATTGGGACTGTCCAATTCTTTGAGCATGCAGCACTTCTTCAGCGAATTTGCCGCCGCTGCGACGTGTTGAAGTAAGAATTTTCAGTCTGCATGACAAACAAACCAAGGGGAATCTCCGCGCTGCAAGCATGACAGTGAGTATAACCCCTCTCCGGTGTGTTGAGGCAAATTACTTCGCTACGCGTTGGACTTGAAAAGTTGTCGATGTTGAAAGAGAGAAGGCGCACTAAGCCATTTTAGATTGGTAAATTATGAACCAATAACGCTTGGCATACATGTCAGTTAGCAATCTCAGCCTTGGAAGGCCATCGACAGTTTCTAGTCACAAATCCCGTTAAATTATAGAAAATATCACGAGTGAAAGGAGAGAAGTCGTAAATTGAAAGCAAACAACTATTCTAACTCAAGCAACGGTCCCACCGGACCACAACAGCAGCGTAGTTCGTCAACCTCCCCGGAAGCGACCCTAAACATAACATGCCGTTCCACAAGCCTCCAGTACCAGATATCCACAACGTATTATTTCCAGCCATTGTGATCCGCCGCCAGCCCTATCTCCCACCTTACCTTACCCCCGGCTGAACTTCCGCAACAGATACCAACTCTCGATTCCGCTATTTGCAATTTAGTGTTATCGTCCCCTTAAAGTCTGAAAACCTCCCCAGTCGCTGGCAGACCATGCCGTGATTGAACGCAGAAGGATGCTATGTGAAATCAAAAGCAAACAAAAACAAGTGTTTAGGGGATTAAGTGTATGAGTGGAGTGCCGCAAAACAATCAAAGACCGTCGATCCTCTTATAACTCTGTCCAGTTGAACTGTCGGAGACAACCTGCCATATTCGAATTGTGAAGTTCGCCTATTTCCGTTTTCGTATTGAATGTTATCTCACTTAAAAGCAGAATGAAGATTCTGAAACGGCCATTCAAACAGTCCAGAGTTCATATACCAGGTTGGATGATTCCTAGAGTAGCTCATTGCAGAAAATAATGAGTTTGCAAGGCTACTAGAGATCCAGTAACCATGGTCAGCGCGAGTTGAGAATAAGAAGTCGTAAGCCTGGTCCTATGAAAGCAAATCGACGAACAGAAACCTGTGTGCTGATCGAGAGGAAAGTGGACTGCCATCCAGATGCGGTCATAGGACGGCAATGCCGCGTTTCCCACAGGTTGACATGAGGAGATGGACTGTAGCCCTACAGCAAAAGTCCACTAAGAAAGGTTTGAGAGATGTCAGATCATACGCTGCATCAAGAATCAGTAGCCACCGGATGGGTACTGATCCCCACCGCCACGCTTTGAAGAACGAAGCTGCCTAAAGTTGTTGGACAAGGATTAGTAACTCTGACGATAATATCCCCCGCGCCAAGCGTCATCATCGAACACTAAACGCAGAGGAGAAGAGTCCCTTACAAGGATCAGATATATCGAAACTCACATTCCAGTGCCCTCTTGACGCGGATTGATGGGACCTCGACGCTTGTCGTTGACAGTGCCGGCCGCAGCAGTCTGCCCACCAGTAGCAGCATTGGTAGCTGTGGTGACATGACGACCGCGACCGGCCTTGTCCTCAGCCTCGTCGGCTTGGCCTTGGTTGCCAGCAGCCTGGGCAATTGCTTGGGCATTCTTCTGGTATTTGTAGACAGTCCAGTCGAAGACATAGTCGTACTGAAATCCCTCGCGAACAAAGAGGTCACGGAAGATCTTGCGGAGGTATGAATAGTCGGGCTTGTCGTCGAACCTAAGGGAGCGAGTATAGTTAAGGTAAATGGCAAACTCATTAGGGAAGCCACGGCACAGAACTTCGGTGGGGGTGGTCATCTTCTTCTCCATGATACGATCGTACTTCTGCTTCTTGGTAGCAGCCTTAAGTCCTTGCCAGGGAAGGGAGCCGCGGCAGAAGTAGAGCATCACATATCCGAGAGACTCCATGTCATCACGGCGAGATTGTTCTATTGATCGTCAGCGTGAAAATAGTAGAATAACAGGGCAAAATATATCATACCAACTCCCAAATGAGTGTTGATGCTGGCATAACGGGCAGTGCCAGTCAAGTTCTTGTTCTCACGGTACGGGATGTGGAAGTGAGTCTTCGGGTCACGGTACTTCTTGGCTAGACCAAAATCGATCACGTTGACCTGGTTGCCACGTTTGCCAATGCCCATGAGGAAGTTATCCGGCTTAATATCACGATGAATGAAAGATTTAGCGTGGATGTACTCAATGCGAGAAATGAGCTGGTCGGCGAGCAAAAGGACGGTCTTTAGGGAGAACTTCCGGTTGCAGAAGTTGAACAAGTCCTCCAAGCTGGGTCCAAGAAGGTCCAAAACCATAGCATTATAGTCACATTCTGTGCCGAACCAACGGACAAAGGGGATGCCAACTCCACCAGCAAGGGACTTGTATACTCTAGCTTCGTATTCGAGTTGGGGGTGCTTAGCTTTGACGCTCTCGAGCTTGATAGCAATTTCTTCACCGGAGATGATGTTGGTGCCTACGTAGACAATTAGTAAGGGATTGGGGGCAAGACACGTTGGTTGAAAGACGCACCCAGATAGATGTCACCAAAGCTGCCACTGCCAATCTTTCGGCCGATGCGGTACTTGTTGCCGACGCGGAGATCCTTTTGTGCACGTTAGTGTACGTAATGATAGGATGTGGACTGTAAGGCTATGCCTCGTACTTGGGGTTCAGTAGCGGGGCGAGGGCGTACCATTGTCGTCATGCTGAGAGGGAGGTCAACCTGAAGGTTGTCCTTGTGGCGTAGAGGTATTTGTAGTTCTTGTTCAAGGGGTGGGAAGGGGAAGGTTTGGGTCGTGAGAAAGGTTCAGCCTGATTAGAGTGTCCGGTCAGTAAGGCTTTGCCACAAGGCGGTGTGTCAGCTGCGAGCAAGTGACAACAACACGATTGAAATCGAATGGTTCACCCGGAAGGTGCAGGAAGACGAAGTTGGGAGGTTGGGAACTACTCGTGAAAAAGGAAGGGCGTGAGGGTGAATGCCAGTGATCACACACCTTTCACGGACAGTCCGCTGTACAGGGCGTGGAAGTAGATTGAGGCCCGACGGACGGTTGCACTTGTGGCAGTGCACGGGCTGGAGGCGGACGACAGCGGTCGTAAGAAGAGGAAGATGGAAGCTGCCCTTTTATAAGCACGTTGCTTCAACAAGAATCACTCTGTACTGAGTGAAGGTGAAGTTGGGATGGAGTCGGTAGGTGAAAGGAAGTTGGAGTGAGTTGCTGGCTCCGCCCTCAGAACCTTGGACTTGCCGCGACACCGCTTAGCGTTCTTGGCAGCGACGAGGGGCCGGATGCCAAAAAAAGGTGCGCAAAAAGCAGATCGCCGCCTTTTCTTTTGAATAATTCTCTCTGTCGACCGCAAATGGTGACCAGTGCCGTGTTGGCACGCCCAAGTCCCAGTCGGATTGCCATTCGGATTTACAAATATCCTCAAAAATGCCTCAAGGCGTTTCAGACGCTCAATCAAATACACGGTCACGCTTCGTCCAGCTGACGCCCCTCACCCTACGCCTTTCCCCTTTATGCACACATAGACGCGTCTTTCGCTCATTTTATTTATCAATCTCCCCAGCATGACTATTTAATAACTCGGGAACTTCCAATCCTGCCAGCACCGGAGGCCCTCGTCGCAGCTACGGAATACGTTTCCTACTCGCCCGGGATCGTCAACAGGCCCCATGCAGAAGGGGCCTAGGTCTCAGGCATGAATCTGCCCAAGGACTAACGACTGTCGTACCTATATCAGCAGAGTCCAGCATGCAGGCCTCAGGTGGCACGCCCTATTCGTGTTTTTGCAAAATCTGGTAATGGATGCCACCCTTTGTTCAACGCCCGTCACCCACTGAATTGTTGTGGCGAAACAGCGGAAGGGCCGGCAGAACGTCGAGATAAGCTCATCACGCTGCTAGAGAATTCGAGATCACTACTTAAACCAAAAGTTGCAGCAAGGTCTGAATTGAGCTTCTAGCTTCTAGGAGGCCTCCTATCATTTGCACTCTTGTTGTCAATTATCCATACCCCGCACGCCTCCTGTCGCCTTTTCGGCCCAATTACTCCATAGTCCGCGCTCCACTATCATTCGAAGTCACTTGACACAGGAATATCCGCTTTCTTTGATCACCCGTCCGAGGAAATCAGCAAAGTGATGGCCTATCAACCACATAACCCTGATCTTGAAGCTGCGCATCCACAGCTCTAGACAAGAAATTGGGAGCAGAATAGTGAAATATTGTCATGTTTACTCCGCTTTGTCCGCCTTCTTTTTCATCTGCCTTTTTCAAAGCCAGGCAGCCATATATTTTCGAAGCGCCTTCACAATCGAGATTTTGATGTGCCTCTGCCAGGGATACCGGTCGACACACGACTCAACACGTGTCGATCTAATCAACATCTCAACGCCAAGAAACGTTCATGCGATGCTATCTTACCTGCTGCTAAATATTCGATATCGCGGCTGTCAATATTTGGCGTCTCAATTAATTAGGCCCCACAATGGATTCCCAGTCGGAGGATAGGTTGTGAGCCACTCACTCAAAGCCACGAGCACCACGCACGTCTATCCCAAAAGTACGAAAGTACTTCACCACCTGGAACTCTTTCCGCATTCGCCTACAGACCTTCCGCTCACACTTCGGACCGAACCGTCATCCGTGACGTGGCCCAATGTTCTGGGACCTATGGTATCAAACCACCTTTTGAGCAAGACTCAGCCATTGGCCGGCTTGTCCGTGATATTTCAACTTTGCTGGTTATTCTGAGTGCTTCCTGCCCAAAACCCATGCAAGGTTTGTGAGAGAATTTTCCAGCCACCTTACCCCGTATATGCCTTCCCCGTCTAACCCACAAAACATTGTACCAATTAGTTGAAACATAAACAAGGTAAAGTCAACACCACCATGCAGATCCACGCAGATCCACGTACAGATCCACGACCCGGCGGCGGCCTTCACCGCTTCTTGGCATTGACGTGCTTCAGCATAAATCAATCCAGCCCAGTCAAAGCTCTTGCCTTTGGTAAGTTATCGTCTATCGTGACGAATTATCCAACTTTCCTAAGAAGCAGATATGGCGTGGCCAGCACAGATAACCAACCACGGAGAGTCCAGCTATGAGTCACCTCACTGGTAACTAAGAATACGCCGCTGGGCTCGACAATGGACATGTGAATGTCGCAAAATAGATCAACTATGCGCATCGGCGGACTAGAATAGAAATATATTTGAAGAGCATGAAGCAAAAGTAGCCAGAATTACTCAAGATGAACCATGTTTCAACCCGTATTTAGAACACTTGATAGATACCTACATTATTCGACTGCAGTCATTCATATAGACTGTAGGCCAAAAGCTCCTCTATGACCCAAAGTTCCCTAAGGCCTGGACAGACTCACACGTAGCAACCGTCGCAATTACTCGAAAGAGCAGTTATGATCCGATTGTAATAACTCTATACAGCATGCTCATGATGAATCTGACAGGCTACTATGCTCAAACGCGCACGGCTATTGTACACCATCCCGGCCCAACCCCGTCTCGTCCACTTCATTACCACATCTAGTGCTTATCACTTGACGAAGTCGACTTTGCATTTGGGTTTCGCGGGTCATTCTTGTATTCGTCGGCTGTAGTTACATGCATTAACTTTTTGAACCTGATAACCGGGTATCCGGAATTATTGTCCCTTCCTCAGTATGGCATGGGCACCGGGACCGAGGGAAGAGTGGTATCTGAGGGGGAACTGACAGCTTGCCAACACATTTGCGAACGAGTTGATGCCGTACAGGATCACGACGCCTAAGACACTTTTATCAGCATTGTCCGATTATCATCCAGATACGTGTTTTCTATATAGACTAATTTTTATCCCCGAAACCAGCTTCTAGCCAGCTTCTGGCCTTCTTGAAGTCTTAAAGGCGCCGTAAATAGCGAGGGAACGTACCGGCAACGTAAAATGGAGCCATAGGCTTAGCTGCGGTTACAAATTCGTCAGCACTTTGACATCTCTTCACCCATCGTAATCTCAATTGGGGATGTAGAGCGTCATACCGATAGGCGCCGGGAACTTTTTGCCAAGAAGAGACATTTCGGTAGCGATTGAGAGGAGGTGGAGGTGTTTGGGTTGGTTCCGCGAAGTCGTTGGATAAGGTTCCTTTCGAGCTTTGTGAAGGTTTCGGCGATTGAGGCTCGGGCAAAGGGGAGTTTGTAAACTGACGACCACGCTAATGCGCGCGCAGGCCAACGTCGGTGCCCACAAGAAACCGTTCCCCGATGTTTACTATGAGCGCGCTATAACGTCTTAGCCACCCAGACGAGACAGCCACCCACCCGAGACAGTGCACGGGCCTCCTACGAAAATCAAAATCAAAACATCAAAATACTCCTTGACTACACCACCACTATGTCCTCTACTACCCCCTAATTGCTATCGCTTGACCAAGAAGATCGAATGTAAATTGTTCTTCAATTATTAGAAGCCAATCCTAATCAATCTGGCCGTTTGCTTGCCCAAATATACGGTCTGTCGCCTTCTTCTGTTTACTATTATTATAACGGCCGCCAGTTAAGCAAGGAGTATCACCAAAAGCTTTAAAAGCTCTTAGTTATTAAGGAGGACTCCCTAGTTAAATAAATTAATATAATGGGAGCCTAGGGTTAGCCACCTTAAATTTAATACCTTAAATCTATGGCTAAAAGTATCCTTACTATAAAGAAGCGTCCTCTAGAGCTTGGCCAATATTAGTATAAAAACTTCCTTACCCAACACCTAGAGCTTAAAGCTTAATTTGCCTAAGGCCTTAATTAAAAGCGAAAAAATACTAAGGATCTAGAGATTATTAAAGAGTGGTTTAATCTCTATAAAGCTACTATTACTAAGTATATAATTCCCCTAGGCGATTAATATAATATAGATAAGAAAGGAATTGCAATAGGGTTAGATAATAAGGTTAAGGTGCTTATTCCTTAATTAGAGGCTTAAGCCTTTATTATAGAGCCAGGCAATTGCAATTAGGTATCTATTATTAAGTGCATATTAAGAAGTTAATTAGGAGGTTAATTAGGAGGTTAACCAGAAGGTTAATATCAATTACCTCCCTATCTTATCTTTTAGGGGAAGCAAATGTAACGATCTTGGATATTACCTAGACTTGATCGCGAGACAGTAATTTAAGTAAGCGATTTGGGCTGGACAAATTCAGATATTATAGTTAATTAGTTAAAACACTTTAACTAATATACAGAGCCACGCCTTTAAGGAATCTATTACTTATTAATTCTTAATGGACACAAGAGCCACGTATTAATGCAGTATATTAAATATTGCGAGGCTTATAAGATTATCCCTCTTTATCTACTACCTTATTTAACACACCTACTTTAAACCCTTAATATTGGTATATTTAGCCCCTTATTAAAAGCCTATTAAAAGCATCTCTACAACTTTACCTTTTATAGAGCTATTAATATTACTAAGCCTAAGTTCCTTAAGTATTACCAAGCTATATAAGACAAAGCTATATTACCAACTAATATAGCAAGTGCATGGCGGGCAACTAGCCTTCTACCGTTTAATCCTTCAATTGTTTTAGAAAAGATTCGGCTAACAACTCCTTCCTATATAAGTTTTACAGACAAGAATAGCCACAAATTTAATATACCCGTGTCTCCTTCCGTAGAGGAAAGACTTACTAAGATATTTAGGCAGCTCTTATAAGGTGCATCACCCCTACGTTCTTAAGCTGTATATAATATTCAGCAGTTTATATTAAGTACGGTAGCTAATAATACAATCCTTAAGCGAATAAATTAGGAGCTTCTTAAAAGATAGAAGAAGGAGCGTTATAGTAAGACAAAAGCCGCCTATAGAAAGGCATAAGTTTTATTAGTAGTAGAGGCATAAAAGAAGAACGATAAAAAGCTTTAAAAGGAGCAGGAAGAGAAGAGGGTAAAGGAAAGAAAGGCTGCATTATGGGGGGTTATTACCTTTACAAAGAAGGTTTGGAAGGAACTACCAATGGATTATAGTGTATTTATATAATAGGGTTGATATAGGTTGATTTTGGGGTTGATTTTGATGTCAATTTGATTTTGATTTTCGTAGGAGGCCCGTGCACTGTCTCGGGTGGGTGGCTGTCTCGTCTGGGTGGCTAAGACGTTAGTCAACAACGGGGAACGCGTCTATCAAAACATTACCCTCTGCCACCACCATACACCATCGTCGCCGGTTATTTTTAAAGCCAAAGTCCTCACCCAAATGTCTATATTAATCGAAATCTTAGTATAGTTTATCTTCTACTACTATGTCGTCCTTATTACCCAAACAAAGCCTTCCTACTGACCCTCCTGCCGACCTTCCTACCAACACTACTACCGTCACCTACCTACTCCTAAATAACCCCCCCTTTATTGAATAATGGCAATCGGCCTTCTTCCTTCTTATCTAGGATATAGAGTTTAATTGGGACCGCTTCTAAACTCTCTAGCCGTATATAAATAACTTTTGGTTACGTATAAAGATAGAAAAGATTAATAAAGGATAACGCGATAACCTCTATTACTATCAGTTCTAGCGCTTATAGGGTAAAAGCATAAGCATAGGCAAGAAGAATAAGCCTATAATAATTATAAAGGAGTGCAATATAAGCTTAAGATATTAATATTATTTTTATTTTTTTTTTTTTTATTATCCGATTGTATTATACTACGTACAATACTGCGCATGCAGCCACTAGGCTATGGCGCTATAGTTCTATATACATGAATCCTTCCTAGGCAGCTTAACATATACTAGTAGCTAAAGTGGACACTCTGGCCCGTTTTAAAATGCTAGGGGAGCTCTAGCGACTGGTGTTTTTTCGTTCTGGTATTTGCTTACTATGGTCCAGTATACACCAAGAAAAGGGAATCCTGGGCTTCTTATATTATATTTCTTGCCGTATTCTGCCGTTCCTAGAGTAGAAAAGCGCTCTAAAAGATAGATTTTAATTTTAATAAAATAGTTTTGCATATAAGAATAAGAGAAACCTATTAGCTTGCTAGCTTGGAAGCAGGCTTACAGCCAATTACCCCCTATACGACTTTTTTTGGAATTCTGTACCCTATTTCTTCTCCTTGCTTAAGAAAAGGGTAGGGAATTAGTAATTAGTAGGTACTTTCCCCAAAAGTAACCTACTAATGGTATTTTATAAGGGCGAACCTCGTTACATAAACCCACTCCTATAGGAAAATTTTCACGAGGTTGTCTGTATAGGGTATAAATACCAATTCGCCCATACACCTTATATTTTAACGTGCTAAAGTAAACACGGGCCGGCCCCCCTCCCCCCCTACTGTAGCTACCCTATCTGCGCATCTGCGGTACGCCTATAGTGCGGTGTGTGTTGTGGTATGTTGTGGCGGTAGTAGTGGTGGTAGTGGTGGCGGTTGTGGTAGAGGTCGTCTGCAGCACGGTGGCTGTAGACAGGTTGTGGAGGTCGTTCTGCAGTGCGATAGCTGTAGACAGGTGGATGGGTGCGAGCGTCGTCTGCAGGCGGTGATGCGCAGTAGACATGGTTTAGTATACTGGAGGTCCATCCGCAGCGTGATGGCTGTAGACAGGTGATGTGGGAGGTCGTCTGCGCGTGATGGCTGTAGACAGGTGATGGTGGAGGTCGTCCGCAGCGTGATGGCTGTAGACAGGTGATAGTGGAGGTCGTCTGCAGCGGCATGGCTGTAGACAGGTGCATGGTGGAGGTCGTCCGCAGCGTGATGGCTGTAGACAGGTTTATGGAAGGTCGTCCGCAGCGCGATGTGCTATAGACAGTGTTGTGGAGGTCGTCCGCAGCGCTGATAGCTGGTAGACAGGTTGTGGAGGTCGTTCCGCAGTCTGCAATGGCTGTAGACAGGTGTGTGGAGGTCGTGTTCCGCAGCGTGATGGCTGTAGAAAGGTTGTGGAGGTCGTCCGCAGCGTGATGGCTGTAGACAGATGGCAGAGGTCGTCTGCAGCGTGATGGCTGTAGACAGATGGCAGAGGTCGTCCTGCAGCGTGATGGCTGTAGACAGGTTGCGGAGGTTGTGATGTGTCTGGTATTTGACGTCCGGTGACGTGTCCTTAGGGCTATATAGCCAGCGGCGCCATAGCGACGACGACGGAGGAGCGAAGGGGGAGACGACGACGGAGGAGCGAAGGGGGAGACGACGACGGAGGAGCGAAGGGGGAGACGACGACGGAGGAGCGAAGGGGGAGACGACGACGGAGGAGCGAAGGGGGAGACGACGACGGAGGAGCGAAGGGGGCAGGTAGTTATATATTAGCTAGTAATACAGTAGAGTTTAACATGCCTGCTTATCTAAGCCTCTACCCCAGTTTTCTAGTGCTTTAGTCCTAGTCTGCAAGCAGTTAGCTGCCACCACCACTTATACAGGGAATTTCACCATTCTTTTGGATATCTTATAACGGGTTATTAGCCTAAGTACTAGTCTGCCCCCCAGTAGTCTATATAAAAGTCTCCTCCTAGAGTTAGTACGCTTTCGCATAGCTTAGGAGCCTTCCATAGCCTCTGGTTTTACGCCTTTTCTATTATTTCCGCCGGCATGGGTATAAGCTGCCATTTCCAGGGGTCGCAACTCCCGTTTTACGCGCCTACTGGCGTAATCCTACAAAGGCGTTATAGCTGCATCCTGTAATATAGACTTAGGCGCACTTTCTATAGTTAGGCCTAGCCAAAACCTTCCTACCTAAGTAACTCCTATTTGCTCCTTAAGTATATCTCACCGGCGTACCGCCCTAGAGACGGACGGTTCCGTCTATTAATATACTAACACGCGCATCCGTTCTCTTAAGCTACGTAGTAGTCTCTCTAGCTAGGACGTAATCCTGCCTATTTACTAGGTGCACTAAGGGTTAGAGCCTAGCTAAGGGGTAAAGTCCTTAAAGCCAGCAGTAGCTACTACGCACTACGCCCTACGGGAGGTTCCCGTTTCGCATTACCTATAAGAGTCTCCTTATAATAGGCCGACCGTATCTTATAGGAGAGGGGCTATAGAGATATTAGGTCCCGCACCAGATAACCTACTCCCCCCTCTCCTACTAACTAAGCTTATGTCCCCCCCTTTTATAAGCTGGCCTATATCTCTAACTATTAAGACCTCGTCTAACTAGCCTATGTTTCCCCTATAGCCTCCCCCATATATATGCATTAGGTTGCGTATACTACGCCTATTAAGACCCTCCTATAAGTCGCCTTATACATATACGCATTAGGTTACGTACACTACGCCTATTAAGACCCTCCTATAAGTCACCTATAAGTCGACTGAGTTGTACGCCATAGGGCCATTAAAGCTGGCCTGTGTTTCCGCTGCCTAGAGCTTTACCCGTGTTTCCACCTTATTAAGCCATCTGGTCGCCGTTACGTCGCCGTCACGTTGCTGTTGCGTCGCTGTTATCTAGGTTGCGCGCACTATGCCTATTAAGACCCTCTTCTAAGTTACCTAGGTGTACTGGATACTAGATAGGCCCTCGTAGAGGGGCCTTAATAAGTTCTCTGGGTAGGGCCTTAATAAGTTCTTTGTAGTGGCCTTGGGGCCTTAATAAGTTTTATACAAAGTATTTGCGACGCGTTAACCTTAACAAGTTCTTATAAAAAGAGGTTCCCTACGCCCTTACCGTATTCTCTTAGTCTTAGAGCTAGTGTAAGCCTAAGGGTGTCCTGTCGTACGCCTAGGGCGCGTCTATGTTGACTGGCTAAATAAGGCCAGTTTCGGGCCTGGCTATAAGCCAGGTAGTCGTACGTCGGGCGGTTTTCATATCCCAGTTTCCCTTAATGGCCCCCCTAGATAGTATAGCAGGAGCCCTAAGCAGGGGCAGTAGGACTCCTGGTGTTGTTAAGGGCGATATACGCGTCGCAGGCTCAACACCACAGAGTCGCAACACTAGCGCGCTGCGCGCGCTGTGACGGCTCTCCTCCATCGCCTCTGCACTTAGCCATCATAGGGAATGATTTCCCGATGATGTTTCCACCTGCGGCGACGTGGACGTGTGCAGTAGGGCTTCGCGGGCAGATATTAATATACTACTTAGATGGCTTCGCTGTTTCTAATTATATTAAAATTATATATTATAGTGACTGTAAGGAATATAACTATACGCTTAAAGAACTAGATAGATTTAAGCGTAATATAAAGCTTTAAAGCGTTGCTAGAGAAGAGATATAGAAAAGATATAGGGCCCGTGATATTAAGGACGTGATTAAGTTAAATAACGACCCTACTATAAGTGCCGAATTTAAGGCTACTGGTAGTTAATTTTTTAATATATTTAATATCTATAACGCTAGTAAAGAGTAAAAGAAATTAAATCCTAATCCTACACTACTTGGAGCTAAATTAGATATAGAAACTTAGTAGTTAGAGCTAGTAAAGTACCTTAAGGGAGGTATATTTTTAACCTAAATTTAGTAACTCCAGTAACTCCGAATAACTTTAAGTAATTAAGTACTTACTTTATTAATGAATAGCGGGTTATAAAAGTTAAAATCTTATAGCTATATATACCCTAGACGGGTTACCTAGTTAGGGGACTATATAGGTAGATATAACGGAACCTTATAGCAAGAACTACGATGGGCTTGTTATTGGGCTAGGTATATAGGAAATGCAAGTATAAAAGTTAACAATAAATAATAACTGGTGGAGTGGTTGCCTAATAGATTAACTCTAATTATATTCTGAAAATCACTATAAGGAAGGAACTATCTAGGTAGGGATTAAGGGTCCTTAAATATATAACCATACTCCTATAAAATCCTTCTTATACATAATATACGTCTTATATATAAGGTACGTAAGTTCCTCTTATTCCTTTTATTTAATATATAGCATATTATATAACCTTAGTTACTATTCCTCGTTATATAGCTCTACCGGCTCTATCCTAGACTATACCTAAATTAACCAACTAGCTTCTTCTATCTCTTCTCTAAGTAGTTATAATATTATACTTAAAGCGTCCGTAACACCATCTCCCTCCTCTTTATCTTCGTCCTTAAAGATTTAAAATATCTCTAAGTTATTTACTAGAGGTATAATATCCGTCTAATTAATTTAATTAATATTATTACTTATTATACCTAAAGCAATTTCTTCTTCATACACCCAACGTCGTGCTCGCACTGTTGCTGCAATATTATCTCTTAGTAAGATTATACCGTCTCCATATTCTCGCTATTTAAAAAAAGGGTTAGTTTATATTACGTTAGCAAACCTATCTTCATAACAACTATCCTTTTACTTAGAGTGCACTAAAGTGAATATTTATTTATCCTATGACGTTCGCTCTACTTCTAATGCTAAATATACGCAACCTATTACTCTTAATAGTCGTCTAGTTCCCTAATTAATTTGTCTTAGGGTCTTATATTTAATCTACTGCTACACGGCTAAATAGTGAACTATCTTAAGCCCTTACTAAGTTGGAACGTTCTTAGGATACGGAACAAAAGGCCCTAAATACTCGCATTATGGCATTTACTTATCTACTCCGTCTTAAAAAGGTTTATAAAAAGGTATATTTTAAGAAGTAGAAACTTATAGAATAAGATTTATAGAAACTTAGCAATAAAAGAATAGATTTTCCTCTAATAGAGAAGGAAATAGATCTAAGTAGTTCGGCAACTGCTCTTCTTAGGTCCCCCTTAGGTAACTTATTTTTTAATAATCCTTCTTTATTAATACTACCTAACCTAATCTCTTCTAATACTCCTATACCTTTTCTATAGCGTTCTTTAAATTCTTTAGTAGCTCCTAGGTAGTCTTAGTATAGCCTATCCACTTAACCTTATACTATATTTTATTATTAACGTCCTTATAACTAATAATCTTTAAAACTTACTATTTATCTTCTTTTTATTCTTTATATATGTCTGCTTTATAAACCGGTGGCTTAATATTTCCGTATACTGGCTCTAGCATTATAATATACTATATAGGGTAAATCTTTATTTTAGCTAGTAGGTTTAACTTAAACGTGACTAGTAAAATCTTCTACGTAATTTTAAAAGGTCCTAGTCTAACGTAGTCTAACTTCTTACTTAGTTATTAACTCTTAAAATTTTTATATAGTAGCTATACTTTATCTCCCTCCTTAAGATCTAGTCCCTTAGATCTCTTAGTATTATAGTACCTTTTTATTCTTTCTTATACCTTTTTTACTAATTCTATAAGGTCTATATAAAGATTTATTAATATCTTTATCCTTTCTTTAGCTATACTACTCGTTTTCTTTACTTATTATAGTAATAATAATATCCTTAGCTTATATCTATAATTCGCCTTAAATAGTAATATGCCTATTCCTTCTTAAGGTGTTGTATTATATATAAATTATATAACTAGTAATAGCGATACCCAATTATTCTATACGTAATTAACGTAATACCTTAAATACTATTCTAGCGCCTAATTTAATCTTTCTGTTTAACTATCTGTCTATGGATAATATACGGTAAAAGTTACTACTTAAACTTCTTACTCCGCTAAGAATACCTCCTAGAATACTGCTATAAATCTTAAATCTCTATCCAATATAATCTTACTTAGTGCTCTATATCTTATAAATACTTCTTTAATATAAATTCTAGCGATATTTTCCGCTAAAATTTCTTCTGTATATGCTATAAAGTATCCCCACTTTATAAACTTATCTATTATTACTAAAATTATATTATAATCTTATCCGGTAATAGGATCTCTTAATTTTAGTAACTTAATAATAAAGTCCTATAATATAACCTCCTATAGTCTCTCTGGTGTTTTAATAAGTTATAGCCCTCTATATAGCTTATGCCTTATTAGTTTATTTCTTTAATAATTTAGATACTCTTTAGTAACTCTTCTAGCTATCCTTTAAATTCCGTTAATAATATACTCCTCTTAGAGTCTTAACACTAAGCCTATGGCCCTATTATGTCCTTAAGTTAGTCCCTTATAGAAGTCCTCTATAAACTACTCTACTATACTTCTTAAGATATACGTTACTTCTTAATTTTTGTATATATCCACCTATAGATCTTCTAATTATACTTTTAGAATTCTTTATACCTAAAAGCTTTCTAGTAACTTATAAACCTTATTTAGTTCCTTCTAAGTTATTATAATTTTTAGATAATTATACCTAATTAGTCTATCTATATCTTTTTATAGTAAAACCCCTAATAGCTTTTTATTGTTTTATAGTTTAGCTTTTTAACTTAGAGTATCCGCTCTTATATTGTCTATACCCTTAGTATACTAAATTTTAAAATAGTATTTTATAAGCATCTCTGCCCATCTAACCTATCTTTAGTTAAGTTCCTTTATTATTAGAAACCCTATTAGGTTTTTATAATTTATCTTAATTATAAATAGTTTCTCTATACCTTATAAGAATACTCTTTATTTCTTTAATACTATAACTATACCTAATAACTCCTTATTATATATGTTATAGTTTAACTCTAGTAGTGTTATTTTCTAACTATAGTATGCCACTAGGTGCTATCTATCTTAATATTTTTATATAAAGTACGCCTTTAGTATATAGTCTAATATATCTATTTTTATAATTATCTCTAGTCCTAGTTAATAGATCTTAAGAACTGGCTCCTAGGTAAATAACTCTTTAACTTTTTTAAAGAGTTCCTTTTGCTCCTCTCTCTATACCTATAGTTCTTCTTTCTTTATTAACCGCGTAAATAGCTTAATATCTTTTAACTATTGCGCTATAAACCTTCTATAGTAATTATAAAACCCTAAAAACGATCTTAACTACGTAACGTTCTCTAGTTCTTGCCAATTTACTATAGCCTTAATCTTTTTTAGATCTATACTAAGTTGGCTTAGTTTAATAATAAATCTAATAAAATCGGTCTTCCTAGTAAAGAACTTATATTTTTTAATTGCTACTAGCATCTGTTCTTTTTATAGTCTCTTTAAGACCTATTTAATGTATTCCCCGTATTCTTCCTTAGTTATTAAGTAGATAATAATATTATTAAGGTATACTATAACAAATTTATCTAAGTGTTCTCCTAATATATTATTAATACGCTTTTAGAATATTGCTAGTACGTTTATAAGCCCGAATTATATAACTAATAGTTTATATAGTCCTTCCTTTAACCTAAAGGCTGCCTTTTATTCGTCGCCTTCCTTAATTCTAATCTAATAGTACGCCTATCTTAGATCTATCTTTGTAAAGATTTACGCATTACCTATCCTGTCTTAGATCTTGCTAATTAAGGGTAAAGAATACCTATCCTTTCTAGTAATGCTATTTAACTATTTATAGTTAATATATAGCCTTAATTTGCCATTTTTCTTTAGTATAAATAGTACTGGATATCCCGCTAATAACTGCGATGGTCTAATATATCCCTTTTATAGGTTTTCTTAGATAAACTCTTTTAATACTCTACCTTCTTCTTTAGTAAGCTTATAGATTGGAAAGAACCTTAGACTTATTCCTAGTTCTAATTCTATCTTATAGTCTTATACTATATACTCTAACAGCTTTTTACTTTCTAGTAACTATAGTTTCTTACCATACTTATAGTATCTTTTTAGTATATAACTTAGTCCTTTTTCTATTTCCTTATAGGTCGCTCCTACTTAGTATTATACTAACTTAGCTTATTATCGCGTCTTATAGCGTTAAGTATCTCTAATATTAACCTAACCTATAATCTAATTAATTCTTAGATTGTATTCCTATAACTAAGGCATACCTAATACTGCCTTATCCCGTCCTAATAGTAGGATATTAAAAGATATCTTAATTTATCTCCCTTTAATAGTTATCTAAATAGGTCCTATTTTAAGATTAATAATACCTCCTCTGTAGGCTATCGGATCTCCTAAAATTATAACTAATAGGTAAGGTTCCTCCTTCTGTCTATAAGGTAGTCCTATTCTCTTAACTACTACTAGTAAGATATAGTTCCTTATTACTCCACTATCTATTAGCGCTTTAAACTATTAATCTTACCATTTAACTTATAAATTTAGGTATTGTCCTTAAATTCCTTTAAGGGTCTAAGGCTTTACTACTGGCTCTCTCTAGTTCTATAGGCCTCTACTTTTCCTAACTATTAGCCGCTTAATCCTTATATACTTGGCTCGCTCTTTAGCTAATGCCTAGTTCGCTTTTTATCTTTAATATACTATAGACACGTATTCTCTAGGCATTCCCACTACTGTTATCCATCTAAGCATTCTTCTATAAGGAATCTTCCTAGTTAAAGTACTAAACTTCCTTCCTCTTAAACCTCTGCTAGATGCCATCTATATATATATTTAGCATTCCTATACTATTACTTGTCTATTATCTAGTATATCCTTATAGGGTATTTCTAATTCTTTTTTTTTTAGATTCTTATGCATCTTATATATATCGTCTATATACGTAATCTATAATAACGTATAGTATACTAGGTGCTTTAGGTTAACTCTTAACTTATCTTTATCTTTAAGTTTAAACCTTTATTATATTAATCTAAACGTTATAACTTTATTTATAGGTACTAAGATACGTCTTTTGCTTCTCTAGTCCTCTAAACACTCCTTTAGATCCTTTAACGTTATAATTAAGGCTCCTTTAATATACGTTATAGCCTTCTCTATAATTAGGTGGTCCTAAATAACTTTTTTATCTAACTATATATAGAAATCTTCTTACTTATTATTGTGCCTTTACCTATACTACCTTTAGTACAGCTATTAGAGTGTATACGGCTTATCTATAAGGAAGTATCTCCTTATTACTACGTCGTAATAGCCCTTTATATGTCATTCTTTGAACCTAGTTAAAATCCCTAGATCCTCTTTATTTTCCAGTTTAGTAAGCCACTTAGCTTTTAGTATGCCTACCTTAGGCCTATTAGTAATTCTTTATACTAGTACTCTATCCTTTATATATCCTAATATACTAGATCTCTTATTTAGTTTCTGTTCTTGCTATATAATAATTCTTTACCTAAACTCTTCTATAGTTTCTTTTGGTTTACGCTTCGCGCTTAGATCCTTAAAGTCTTTATACTTCTTAATTATAATATTAGTTTTCCAATCTTTAGTATAAATACTATATTCTACTAGTAAGTCTTTTAGGTCTATATATCTGTCTTCTAATCTAATTACTATTTATACCGTAGATTCTCTAATCTATAAAGAAGCTTCTTACCTCTTATCCGTAGGTATCCTAATTCGTACTTTAAATTCTTAACTCTTTTAGATTCTCAATCCTGAGCTTACTTCTATCTTAAGCTTTACTCCAGCCTTAGTCTAACTAGGCTTACTTAGTGTTCTTATCTTATCTTAAGAGTCTTAAATCTTACTTATCTTATCTTAAGAGTTTTATACCTTTAGGAAACTGCGTCCTAAGCTTATTTATATATTACTAAACTAAGCCATTACTCTGCTCTATTGGTTATCGTCTATTATAGGTCCTTAAGCTTACCTTATCTCGTCTTAAGAATCTTAAGCCTTTGGCCTTTTGCCTTTATTAAGTGCCGAAGTGGTTTATTACCCTATTTCTCTTACGTCTTGTAAAGCAATAGACATTATATCTAGTGGGGTCTTAATCCCTACTAATGTTCCCTATTCTATAGTGGAATTATCCTCTACCTCTATTATAACATCTCTAAGGTTTATATGCCCCTAGTAGGCCGCCTTTATTGCCTTATTATTACGGAATATTTCGCCTATATTAAAATTATCGTCCTTAATATCCGATCTGCGAACTAGTTTATTAGTTCCTCTATATCCTATAAGTACTAGCTCCTATAGCTAATAGCTTACGCTATACTTAGTGTCCTTATAAATTTAGTATACGTTGTTATAATAAAACGTAAAACTTTTAATTAAACATTTCTTTGTTCCTCGTAGTATATTATCGTCCCTTTATATATATATATCGTCTACTAGTAGTCTTATACCTTTTACTATGTAGTAACTCTACCTACTTCTATAGTCTCTAATATAATAACCCTGTTTTCCGCAATTTATATAAACTCCTTTTTTAAACTATTTTTCTTGCTATAGAGTTTGCCTAAACGTCTTCTGCTGCTAAGATCCCTAGTTTAGCCTCTACTTCTTAAACCTTTAATTACTTAATCCTTATCCCTTAGGTTTCCATAGTTACTTATTTCCTCTCTTAGTTTCTTTAATACTACTTAGGTCTATTAGCTTTGCGCTATACTATAGTTTTTAACTTAGCTTTAGTTATTGCGTACTCTACACCTTATATAACTATAAAACTCTATCCTAGCCTCTCTTAGCCTATTCCATTTAGTAGATTTAATTATTAATCTTAATTACCTAATTTATTAATTCCCTTAGGGTATCCGCATCTTCCATTAGAATAATCGCGTCCTAAACTTTAGCCTTAAGTCCTTATTTATACTATGCTATAAGTGCCCTATTATTCTACTCTACTTATATTACTAGTATTTGGAACTATATTATATATTTAATTGCTAAAGTTTGTTATATAAGGTTCTAGAGTTTTCTTTCCGCTATAGTTATTTCTTCCGGGTCTCCAAATATTTATATAAGTCGCTCTATAAATCCTTCCTAACTTAAGAATATAAATTGCACGTCCTAGTTAGTGGTCGTCATTTTATTTGCCTATATCTCCGTAAGATAAGGTTTAAACTACTTAAGTACTTTTTCTAATAAAAATAGTCCTATATAGGCTATTCGATTTATAAGTATCGGTAACTTTACTTTCTCTTATAAGACCTTAAAGTGCATCTATATAAGGAATCCTTTAAGCTTTAATCTTTCCCCTATAAATCTCTTAATTAATAATAGCTTAATCTTTACCACTCCTATCCTATTAAGTCTTTCTTCTAATACTATATTATTAGCTGTTAACTAGTTAACTATTTCTTATAACTATTTAACTGTTATAGGTTGCTATAAGTTAGTATCTACTATACTAGTGTTATTACCTAATCTTAAAGTAGTTGCTGCCGTCAATGGCGTTATAGTAGCTACTTTTAGTAGCATGTTATTTGGCTTTTTATATTAATACTATAACTAGGTAGTAATTATATAACGGAACCTTATAGCAAGAACTACGATAGGCTCGTTATTAGGCTAGGTGTGTAAGAAATATAAGTATAAAAGTTAACAATAAATAACAACTGGTGGAGTAGTTGCCTAATAGATTAACTCTAATTATATTCTAAGAATTACTATAAGGAAGGAACTATCTAGGTAGGGATTAAGGGTCCTTAAATACACAACCGTACTCCTATAAAATCCTTCTTATATATAATATACGTCTTATATATAAGGTACGTAAGTTCCTCTTATTCCTTTTGTTTAATATATAGCATATTATATAACTTTAGTTACTATTCCTCATTATATAGCTCTACCGGCTCCATCCTAGACTATACCTAAATTAACTAACTAGCTTCTTTTGTCTCTTCTCTAAGTAGTTATAATATTATACTTAAAGCGTCCGTAACACTATCTCCCTCCTTTTTATCTTCGTCCTTAAAGATTTAAAATATCTCTAAGTCGTTTACTAGAGGTATAATGTCCGTCTAATTAATTTAGTTAATATTATTGCTTATTATACCTAAAGCAATTTCTTCTTTACACGCCCAACGTCGTGCTCACACTATTACTATAATATTATCTCTTAATAAAATTATACCGTCTCTATATTCTTGCTGTTTAAAAAAGGGGTTAGTTTATATTGCGTTAGCGAACCTATCTTCGCGACAACCGTCCTTTTACTTAAAGTACACTAAAGCGAATATTTATTTATCCTATAACGTTCGCTCTACTTCTAATGCTAAATATACGCGACTTATTACTCTTAATAGTCGTCTAGTTCCCTAATTAATTTATTTTAGGGTCTTATATTTAATCTACTACTACGCGGCTAGATAGTAAACTGTCTTAAACCCTTACTAAGTTAAAATGTTCTTAGGATGCGGAACAGAAGGCCCTAAATACTCGCATTACAGCGTCTACTTATCTACTCCGTCTTAAAAAGGGTTGTAAAAAGGTGCGTTTTAAAGAGTAGAAACTTATAGAATAAGGTTTATAGGAACTTAGTAATAAAAAAACGGATTCTCCTCTAATAGAGAAGGAAATAGATCTAAGTAGTTCAGCAACTACTCTTCTTAGGTCCCCCTTAAGTGACTTATTTTTTAGTAATCCTTTTTTATTAATACTACCTAACCTAATCTCTTCTAATACTCCTATACCTTTCCTATAACGTTTTTTAAATTCTTTAATAGCTCCTAGGTAGTCTTAATATAGCCTATCTACTTAACCTTATACTATATTTTATTGTTAACGTCCTTATAACTAATAATCTTTAAAACTTACTATTTATCTTCTTCTTATCCTCTATACGTGTCTACTTTATAAATTAGTGGCTTAATATTTCTATATACTAGCTCTAGCATTATAATATACTATATAGGGTAAATCTTTATTTTAGTTAGTAGGTTTAACTTAAATATAACCGGTAAAATCTTTTATATAATTTTAAAAGGTCCTAGTCTAACATAGTCTAACTTCTTACTTAGTCGTTAACTCTTAAAATTTTTGTATAGTAGCTATACTTTATTTCCCTCCTTAAGATCTAGTCCCTTAGATCTCTTAGTATTATAGTACCTTTTTATTCTTTTTTATACCTTTTTTACTAATTTTATAAGGTTTATATAAAGATTTATTAATATCTTTATCCTTTCTTTAGCTATACTACTCGTTTTCTTTACTTATTATAGTAATAACGATATCTTTAGCTTATATTTATAATTCGCCTTAAATAGTAATATGCCTATTCCTTCTTAAGGTGTTGCATTATATATAAACTATATAACTAATAATAGCAATACCCAATTATTCTATACGTAATTAACGTAATGCCTTAGATACTATTTTAGCGCCTAATTTAATCTTTCTATTTAACCGTCTGTCTATAAATAATATACAGTAAAAGTTACTACTTAAACTCCTTACTCCGCTAAGAATACCTTCTAAAATACTGCTATAAATCTTAGATCTCTATCTAATATAATTTTACTTAGTGCTCTATATCTTATAAATACTTCTTTAATATAGATTCTAGCGACATCTTCCGCTAAGATTTTTTCCGTATATACTATAAAGTATCCCCACTTTATAAGCTTATCTATTATTACTAAAATTGCGTTATAATTTTATCCGGTAATAGGATCTCTTAATTTTAGTAATTTAATAATAAAGTCCTATAATATAACCTCCTATAGTCTCTCTAGTATTTTAATAGGTTATAGCCCTCTATATAGCTTATACCTTATTAGTTTATTTCTTTAGCAATCTAAATACTCTTTAGTAACTCTTCTAGCTATCCTTTAGATTCCGTTAATAATATACTCCTCTTAAAGTCTTAACACTAAGCCTATAGCCCTATTATGTCCTTAAGTTAGTCCCTTATAGAAGTTCTCTATAAACTACTTTACTATACTTCTTAGGATATACGTTACTTCTTAATTTTCGTATATATTCACCTATAGATCTTCTAGTTATGCTTTTAAAATTCTTTATACCTAAAAGCTTTCTAGTAACTTATAAACCCTATCTAGTTCCTTCTAAGTTACTATAATTTTTAAATAATTATACCTAATTAGTCTATTTATATCTTTTTACAGTAAAGCCCCTAATGGCTTTTTATTATTTTATAGTTTAGCTTTTTAACTTAAAGCATCCGCTCTTATATTATCTATACCCTTAATATACTAAATTTCAAAATAGTATTCTATAAGCATCTCTGCCTATCTAACCTATCTTTAGTTAAGTTCCTTTATTATTAGGAACCCTATTAGGTTCTTATAATCTATCTTAACTATAAATAATTTTTCTATACCTTATAAGAATGCTCTCTATTTCTTTAATACTATAACTATACCTAATAACTCCTTATTATAGATGTTATAGTTTAACTCTAGTGGTATTATTTTCCAACTATAGTATGCTACTAGGTGCTATCTATCTTAATATCTCTATATAAAGTACGCCCCTAGTATATAGTCTAATATATCTATCTCTATAACTGTCTCTAGTCCTAGTTAATAAATCTTAAGAACTAGCTCCTAGGTAAATAACTCTTTAACTTTCTTAAAGAGTTTCTTTTACTCCTCTTCCTATATCTATAGTTCTTTTTTCTTTATTAACCGCGTAAATAGCTTAATATTTTTTAACTATTATGCTATAAACCTTCTGCAGTAATTGCAAAACCCTAAAAACGATTTTAACTGCGTAACGTTCTCTAGTTCTTACTAATTTACTATAGCCTTAATCTTTTTTAGATCTATACTAAGTTAGCCTAGTTTAATAATAAATCTAATAAAATCGGTCTTCCTAGTAAAGAACTCGCATTTCTTAATTGCTACTAGTATCTATTCTTTTTATAGTCTCTTTAAAACCTATTTAACGTATTCTCCATATTCTTCCTTAGTTATTAAGTAGATAATAATGTTATTAAGGTATACTATAATAAACTTATTTAAGTGTTCTTCTAATATATTATTAATACGCTTCTAAAACGTTACTAGTATATTTATAAGCCTAAATTATATAACTAATAGTTTATATAGTCCTTTCTTTAACCTAAAGGCTACCTTTTATTTATTACCTTCCTTAATTCTAATCTAATAGTACGCCCATCTTAGATCTATCTTTATAAAGATTTGCGCATTACCTATCCTATCTTAGATCTTACTAATTAAGGGTAAAAGATACCTATCCTTTCTAGTAATGCTGTTTAACTATCTATAGTCGATACACAGCCTTAGTTTACTATTTTTCTTTAGTATAAATAGTACTAGATATCCTGCTAATAACTACAATAGTCTAATATATCCCTTTTATAGGTTTTCTTAAACAAACTCTTTTAATGCTCTACCTTCTTCTTTAGTAAGCTTATAGATTAAAAAGAACCTTAAACTTATTCCTAGTTCTAATTCTATCTTATAGTCCTATACTATATACTTTAATAGCTTTTTACTTTCTAGTAACCATAGTTTCTTACCATACTTATAGTATCTTTTTAGTATATAACTTAGTCCTTTTTCTATTTCCTTATAAGTCGCTCCTACTTAGTACCATACCAACTTAGCTTATTATCGCGTCTTATGGCGTTGAGTATCTCTAATATTAACCTAACCTATAATCCAATTAATCCTTAGATTGTATTCCTATAACTAAGGCATACTTAATACTACCTTATCCCGTCCTAATAGTAGGATATTAAAAGACATCTTAATTCGTCTCCCTTTAATGGTTATCTAAATAGGTCCTATTTTAAGATTAATAATCCCTCCTCTATAGGCTATTGGATCTCCTAAAATCGTAACTAGTGGGTAAGGTTACTCCTTCTATCTATAAGGTAGTCCCATTCTTTTAACTGCTGCTAGCGAGATATAGTTCCTTATTGCTCTACTATCTATTAGCGCCTTAAACTATTAATCTTGCCATTTAACTTATAAATTTAGGTGTTGTCCTTAAATTCCTTTAAGGGTCTAAGGCTCTACTACTGGCTCCCTCTAGTCCTATAGGCCTCTACTTTTCCTAACTATTAGCTACTTAATCCTATTATACTTAGCTCACTCTTTAGCCAATACCTAGTTCGCTTTTTGTCTTTAATATACTATAGACACGTATTCTTTAGGTATTCCTACTACTATTATCTATCTAAGCATTCTTCTATAAGGAATCTTCCTGGTTAAAGTACTAAACTTCCTTCCTTTTAAACCTCTGCTAGATGCCATTTATGCATATATTTAGCATTTCTATACTATTACTTATCTGTTATCCAGTATATCCTTATAGGGTATTTCTAATTCTTTTCTTTTAGATTCTTATGCATCTTATATATATTATCCACGTATATAATCTATAATAACGTATAATGTACCAGGTGCTTTAGGTTAACTCTTAACTTATCTTTATCTTTAAGTTTAAACCTTTATCGTGTTAATCTAAACGTTATAACTTTATTTATAGGTACTAAGATATATCTCTTACTTCTCTAGTCCTTTAAACGCTCCTCTAGATCCTTTAATATTATAATTAAGGCTCCTTTAATATACGTTATAGCTTTCTCTATAATTAGGTGGTCCTAGATAACTTTTTTATCCAACTATATATAGAAATCTTCCTACTTATCGTTATGCCTTTACCTATACTACCTTTAGTATAGCTACTGGAGTATATACGGCTTATCCGTAAAAAAGTATCTTTTTATTACTACGTTATAATAGCCCTTTATATATTGTTTTTCGAACCTAGTTAGGATCCCTAAATCCTCTTTATCTTCTAGTTTAGTAAGCCACTTAGCTCTTAGTATGCCTACCCTAAGCCTATTAGTGATTCTTTGTACTAGTGCTCTATCCTTTATATATCCTAATATACTAAATCTCTTATCTAGTTTCTGTTCTTACTATACAATAATTCTTTACCTAAACTCTTCTATAGTTTCTTTTGGTTTACGCCTCGCGCTTAAATTCTTAAAGTCTTTATACTTCTTAATTATAATATTGGTTTTCTAATCTTTAGTACAAATACCGTGTTCCACTAGTAAGTCTTCTAGGTCTATATATTTATCTCCTAGTCTAATTGCTGTTTACACTATAGATTCTCTAATTTATAAAGAAGCGCCTTATCTCTTACTTATAGGTGTCTTAATTTATACTTTAAATTTTTAACTCTTTTAGATCCTTAATCCTAAGCTTGCTTCTATCTTAAGCTTAGCTCTAGCCTTAGTCTAATTAGGCTTACTTAGTGTTCTCATCTTATCTTAAGAGTCTTAAATCTTACTTATCTTATCTTAAAAGTCTTATACCTTTAGGAAACTGCGTCCTAAGCTTATTTATATATTACTAAACTAAGCTATTACTCTACTCTATCGGTTATCGTCTATTATAGGTCCTTAAGCTTACCTTATCTTGTTTTAAAAATCTTAGTCATCTTATATCTCGTCTTAAGAATCTTAAGCCTTTGGCCTTTTACCTTTATTAAGTACCAAAGTAGTTCGTTACCCTATTTCTCTTACGTCTCGCAAAGCAATAAATATCGTATCTAGTGGGGTCTTAATCCCTACTAATATTCCCTATTCTATAGTAGAATTATCCTCTACCTCTATTATAACATCTCTAAGGTTTACGTACCCCTAGTAGGCCGCCTTTATTGCCTTATTATTACGGAATATTTTACCTACGTTAAAATTATCGTCCTTAATATCCGATCTATAAACTAGTTTATTAGTTTATCTATATTTTATAGGTGCTAGCTCCTATAGCTAATAGCTTACGCCATACTTAGCGTCCTTATAAATTCGGTATACGTTATTATAATAAAATACAAAACTTCTAATTAAATATTTCTTTATTCCTCGCAGCATATTATTATCCCTCTATACATATATATTATCTACTAGTAGTCTTATACCTTTTACTATATAGTAACTCTGCCCACTTCTACAGTCTTTAATATAATAACCCTATTTTCCGCAATTTATATAAGCTTCTTCTTTAAACCATTTCTCTTGCTATAAAGTCCGCCTAAATATCTTCTGCTACTAAGATCCCTGGTTTAACCTCTACTCTTTAAACCTTTAATCACTTAATCCTTATCCCCTAGGTTTCCATAGTTGCTTATTTCCTCTCTTAATTTCTTTAGTACTACTTAGGTCTATTAGCTCTACGCTATACTATAGTTTTTAACTTAGCCTTTATTATTACGTATTTTACGCCTTATATAACTATAAAACTCTATTTTAGCCTCTTTTAGCCTATTCCCTTTAGTAGATCTAATTATTAATCTTAATCGCCTAATCTATTAATTCCCTTAGGCTGTCCGCATCTTTTATTAGGATAATTACGTCCTAGACTTTAGCCTTAAGTCCTTATTTATACTATGCTATAAGTGCCCTATTATTCCACTTTACTTATATTGCTAGTGTTTAGAACTATATTATATACTTAATTGCTAAAGTTCGTTATATAAGGTTCTAGAGTTTTCTTTCCGCTATAGTTGTTTCTTCTAGGTCTCTAAATATCTATATAAGTCGCTCTGCGAATCCTTCCTAACTTAAGAATATAAATCGCATATTCTAGTTAGTGGTCGTTATTCTATTTGCCTATATCTCCGTAAGATAAGGTTTAAACTACTTAAGTGCTTTTCCTAATAAAAATAGTCCTGCGTAGGCTATCCGATCCATAGGTATTAGTAACTTTACTCTCTCTTATAAGACCTTAAAGTGCATCTATATAAGGAATTCTTTAAGCTTTAATCTTTCCCCTATAAATCTCTTAATTAATAGTAGCTTAATCTTTACCGCTCCTATCCCATTAAGTCTTTCTTCTAATACTACATTATTAGCTATTAACTAGTTAACTATTTCTTATAACTGTCTAACTGTTATAGGTTACTATAAGTTAGTATTTATTATACTAGTATTATTACCTAATCTTAAAGTAGTTGCTGCCGTCAATAGCGTTATAGTAGCTACTTTTGGTGGCATATTGTTTGGCTTCTTATATTAATACTATAACTAGGTAGTGATTATATAACGGAACCTTATAGCAAAAACTACGATAGGCTCGTTATTAGGCTAGGTGTATAGGAAATATAAGTATAAAAGTTAATAATAAATAACAACTGGTGGAGTAGTTATCTAATAGATTAACTCTAATTATATTCTAAGAATTACTATAAGGAAGGAACTATCTAGGTAGGGATTAAGGGTCCTTAAATACATAACCGTACTCCTATAAAATCCTTCTTATACGTAATATACGTCTTATATATAAGGTACGTAAGTTCCTCTTATTCCTTTTGTTTAATACGTAGCATGTTATATAACCTTAGTTACCATTCCTTGTCACATAGCTCTACCGGCTCCATCCTAGACCGTGCCTAAATTAACTAACTAGCTTCTTTTATCTCTTCTCCAAGTAGTTATAACATTGTACTTAAAGCGTCCGTAACATAATATCTACTTTGCTAGAAGTACTTTAGCGATACCCTTAAATATAAGTTTAGTAGTAATTAATATAAGGAAACGTTATAATACTATCTTACTGCGCTAAAGTATAGGCAAATAGTAAATGGCTATATGGAGTTAATTAACGCGGCTCTATAGGCGCTGCCTATTTAGGATTATAAAAAGGGTAGGTAGTATATCTAGAAGGAACTAATTAAAAAAATAAATCTCTGGGCGCAGTATAAGCGAAAGCACTTAATAATACTTATTTAAATTTGGATAATAAACGCTGTTAAATCATGGCATAAGGGTTTTAAGCATTTAATTAGTAAAGAAAAGCTTTAAAAGATAAGCCTTACTAGGTATGCTATATATATTATAGTTACTATAAAGGACTATAATTAGCGAGCGCGTATAGCAGAGCTTAATTTCCGCACTAAGCGCTACCTTAAGGTAATAGAATAGCTATAAATGGAAGGCCTTTCTTACCTAGTTTAGCTGCTTATAATTAAGGAGCTATAAAAGGCTAAGAAAGTATAGGAAGAAGCTAATAATAGCGACGGAAGAGAGCTTTAAGATAAGGTTTGCTGTAATTATAAGTTCTATTAAAGCTACTAGCTCCCCTACTACTATATCTAAACTAATAACTTCGCCTTTAGCTACCTCCGTAATAAGGATTTTAAACGATATAAGTGTATATAGGAGGACTATGGCTTTAAAACGTACTATAGTAATAATCAGAAGTATATGGAATAGGATATTAATAATAACCCATTTACTCCGGTTTGGCGGAGGCTTTAAATAAAAAAAGCGTTAGAAAGTATAAAGGATCAATTCTATTAAATAGAGGAACATCAGGAAAATATTCGCAGGATGAGATTCAAGTAGACTTTGGTTTTCGCGTTTCGCGTAATTGATATGCAATTTAACCAACTCGACACGTAATTAACTAACTTAACACGCAATTAACCAACTTAACATGCAATTTGACCAACTTAATACGCAGTTAACCTACTTAACATGCAATTTAACCAACTTAATACGCAGTTAACCTACTTAATATATAATTTAACTAACTTAATACGCAGTTAACCTACTTAATATATAATTTAATTAACTCAATACGCAGTTAACCTACTTAACATATAATTTAACTAACTCGATATGTAGTTGACCTACTTAATATATAATTTAACTAACTTAACACGCAATTAACCTACTTAACATACAATTTAACTAACTTAACATGTAGTTAACCTACTTAACAACTTTAAAAGCTAACTGTATATTTCTTAACGTGCGATTAAGGTAAAGTTATATACTATATATTTAACTATTATATATAATCCTATACAATCTTATACAATCTCATACAATCTCATACAATCTTATAGTCTTATTACTTGGAGGCTCTGCACAAGGCTCTACACGAAGCTCTGCGTACAGAGGCTCTGCACGAAGCTCTGCGCATAGAGGCTCTGCACAAAGCTCTGCACGAAGCTTCGCATAAGGCTCTTCACGAGGCTCTACATGAAGCTCTTACTTGGAGGCTCTGCACAAGGCTCTACACGAAGCTCTGCGTACAGAGGCTCTGCACGAAGCTCTGCGCATAGAGGCTCTGCACAAAGCTCTGCACGAAGCTTCGCATAAGGCTCTTCACGAGGCTCTACATGAAGCTCTGCGTACAGAGGCTCTGCACGAAGCTCTGCACGAAGCTCTGCGTACAGAGGCTCTGCACGAAGCTCTACACGAAGCTCTGCACGAAGCTCTGCACGAAGCTCTGCGTACAAAGGCTCTGCACGAGGCTCTGCGCGAAGCTCTGCGTACGGAGGCTCTACACGAAGCTCTGCATCGGGTCCCCGCTATATTCCCGATAGCCTCTCCTATGTAGCCACCTTATTTTTTTTTATCCATCCTTCCTTCCTTACATCCTCCCTACCTAGGGAGGCACCAGAACGGCAGCCAGCAGAGGACCGTCACCAGAACTAGACGACCGTCGCCAGAACCAGACGACCGTCGCCAGAGCCAGACGACTGTCGCCAGAGCCAGATGACCGTCGCTAGAACCAGACGACCGTCGCNGTCGCCAGACGACCGTCGTTAGAACCAGACGACCGTCGCTAGAACTAGACAACCGTTACCAAAACCAGACGACCGTTACCAGAACCAGACGACCGTTGCCAGAGCCAGACGACCGTTTCCAGAGCCAGACGACCGTCGCCAGANCNAGACGACTGTCGCCAGAACTAGACGACCGTTGCCAGAACCAGACGATGACCGTTTGAATAACCAGCCAGCAAATACCACGAATAATTCAATCAATCGATCAATCAAATTAAACCAGAGCTTTAATATTGGCCTGTCACCAAATCAAATTAAGGCCTCCTAGGGAGGCACCCGTTCAAATATAATTAGGGCCTTTAATCAGGCCGACCCCTCCCTCAAATTAAATTATACACTGACACAGGCAGGCAGGCAGGTAGGAGAGGACCGTCGCCAGAACTAGACCACCGTCGCCAGAGCTAGACCACCGTCGCCAGAGCTAGACGACCGTTACCAGAACCAGACGACCGTCGCAAGAGCCAGACGACAACGACTAGCCAGCGAACGCTATAAACGATTCGATCGATTAATTGAATTAAGGTACTACAAACAGGTAGGCATAAGTAGGGAGATGCTAACGGGTAAGCAGATGCAGACAGGTAGGCAGATGCTGACGGGTAGGCAGATATAGACAGGTAGGTAGATGTAAATAGGTAGGCGATGCAGACAGGTAGGCAATGTAGACAGGTAGGCAATGTAGACAGGTAGGCAATGTAGACAGGTAGGCAATATAGATAGGTAGGCAATGCAGATAGGTAGGCAATGCAGACAGGTAGGCAATGTAGATAGGTAGGCAATGCAGATAGGTAGGCAATGTAGACAGGTAGGCAATGTAGATAGGTAGGCAATGCAGACAGGTAGGCAATGTAGATAGGTAGGCAATGTAGACAGGTAGGTAATGTAGACAGGTAGGCGATGCAGGCAGGTTAGTAAGTCAATAGGTAGATAGGTAGAAGAGAACCATCGCTATATTATATTAAATTATCTAAAATAATATTTATTTTGCTAGTCTTATAAATAGCTTTAAAGTAGCTTTTATTTATTTAAAATATGCTATTAGTATAAAAGAGGTAAATACAATTATGGTTGCTAAATGCGCAGATTGCTGGCAGGTTGCGCGCAGGTTGCGCGCAGGTTGCTCGCAGGCTGCGCGCAGGCTGCGTGTCAAAAAAACACGACATAGGCTAGTCGGTCGAGTTGCCAAATGCCCTCAACTGCGCGCCAATTGCGTCAACCACCAACCATTGAGGCCATTGGTAGGGTACCATATTTTGCCGATGAAGCTACATCTAAATATTAGGAGGACGATCCTTAAATGGCAGAGAAGATAATAGATTAGTGGCTTATAAAGCTTAATTAAGTCGCCGGCGAGGTATAGCAGCAGGGGATTAAGTAGTTTATTAAGGAGGAAGGCCTTCCTATAGAGATTAATAAGTGAGCAGAGGTAGAGGATAGTACTATACTAGAAAATCTGTATATAATTAACTTCTTATATATTTAGATAACCTCTTTTTTTAACGATGCCTAGTAAACCTTAGAGGTATGCACGTTCCCCGTCATTAACTCTGGCGCGCTATAGTAAACATTGGGGAACGGCTCCTTATTAGCACCGACTGTGGGTCGCGCGGGCACAATTATGTAAGTAGCGTGGTCGTCAGTTTACAAACTCCCGGGCAAAGCCGCCATGCGCGATGCTGCTTTAGCGAGAAACCAGTGCTGCTTTTAGTGCAGGATGTAAACACCACACCAGAATCACGACAGAATTATGCATTGACAACCTATAAGGCTTGAGTAACTACTTCCCTTAGTTGCTGCTTGTAGACATAGAATCTAAAATGACTTCATCGCTCGAAGGTTGCGTTTCCTCTCTCCGCACTAGCATGCAACTGTTGGACTCCTCTATCTCTATTCTGGACTCTGGCGTCAATGACTTCCCACGGTTATCCAAAGTCTTGCAAACCACCCGCGTAAGTTATAATTCCTCAAGTCTTACCTCTCCCTAAATTCTCTGCCTTACAGCTCGCCCTACCTCTACTCTCGCTACAACCATGGCCAAGCCTTTAACTAACAATATTCCTTGCAGCACTTCGAACTAATTTCCGAACCGGACCTGCACTCCGCACAATCCGCCCTCCTCTCTGAAATCCGCCCTGAGGTTGAATCACTCCTCCAACGCGTCTCCAACCACCTCGACAAACTTGAACGCCGCGAGCAATCCCTAATTGCGAAATGCGACCTGAACGAGGGCCGATTATCACAAGGTGGTTCCAGCACATCCGCCTTCCGGCCTAGCAACTCTGGTCGTACTAGCAGAGCAGGTGGAGCGGGAGGTACGGCTGGTGAAGGGAAAGGCATGAGCGCGCTGGAGGAGCTCAAGTATAAGCAGCTTAGGCAGAAGAAGGAGAGATTGAGTTATGCAGTTGATAGGCTAGAGTTGCAGGCGAAGCAGAGAGAGAGACAGTTAAGGATGAGCATGGCAGCGCCACAGCAGTTGCTTGACGACTACTAAGCTCAGGTGTGCTTAATGATAGGTCGTATAGATCAGCAGAGGGGAATTGGAGTTCTGGCGTTGGGGTTTGAGAGAGTAAGATACCCAATCATTGAGTATGCATGCCCGAATCGAGCATTATACATTTAAGATGCTCCGTCCATTGTAATCCTTCATAAACATGCAGCAAATCAATCTTTCCGGGCTACATATAACGCTCACCAAACAGATCTAGGTCAAGCGATGCGGGCTACTTCGTAGTTTCAGCTCAAATCGTTTTTAGAGCTTGCCAATGACAGAGTAAACTATGATTTAGAGTCTCTTGAAAAATTCATCAAAATCAATTTCATAGCACCCGTCCTTAAGCCCTACCTCCCTACTATCACGTAAAGTTCGTAGGCAACGCCTCGTGCCAAATGAATTGGAATTGTCACACTTGCGTTATGGAATTCCATCCCTTGTCATTGTGATTAACCGGATCGGATTCGGAGCAGGCAATACTAGAGTCAAACTTACCTCGGCCCTTTGCTCTACAGGCTTATGTGCAGTGTGGAGTTCCACCGCGAGTGCTTTTCCTTCTAGTAAACTAACAAAAGGCAACCTTCTCCACCAAAAGCTCTTGTTTATATTATATTTTCAGCTATCCCACAAGTCCTTTAGCACCTGCCGCAGTCATTGCAATCATGTCAGAATCCGTAAAACCTGTCATCCAGCCACCCAAAATCACCTCTTGCATTCTCTCTTATCCCGCACCCTATGTGCTTCTCGTTACTATAAATCGTGAAAAGGCAATGAACTCAATTCCCTTTGCAGGTCATTGGGAAATGGAGCAGGTGTTCGAGTGGTTTGATAAAGAACCCAATCTTCGAGTAGCTATTGTTACTGGAGCGGGAAAGAAGGCATTCTGTGCTGGGCAAGACCTTATTGAGCTTGGGAAGCTTCGATCGAGTCCAGTCAAGCCATCACCCGCATTAATGCGTCATCCACCCGGCGGTTTTGCCGGCATAAGTCGACGAAGTGGAAAGAAACCCATTATAGCTGCCGTAAATGGTTTTGCTCTCGGAGGGGGTTTCGAGATCGTCCTTAACTGGTATGTTTCTAAGTCTAGGCCAGGAACCTATTCCAGCTAATATGGCACAGTGATATGGTGGTGGCATCCCCAATGGCGACTTTCGGACTTCCTGAAGCTCTACGAGGAATCTATGCAGGAGCTGGAGGGCCTGCGAGGCTAGTTCGGAATGTCGGGCTTCCAATCGCCAGCGAGATAGCGCTAACAGGACGGCAACTTACCGCTCAAGAGGCTCGAGACCTTCACCTCGTAAATAAGATTTCCCCCTCCCCCGACACGGTAGTTGACGAGGCAATCAAACTTGCGAATGGCATCGCAAATATCTCACCGGATTCAGCCATTGTAACCCGTGCTTCACTAAGAGAGGCGTGGGAGACTTCCAGTGTTGAGCGTGCAACGGAGCTTGTTCACCAGAGATTCAACGAAGCTCTTTTGCAAGGCGAAAATGCAAAAGAGGGACTAGCTGCGTTCGCTCAAAAACGCAAACCGCAGTGGAGGCCGTCGAAATTGTAACCAATGACTTAGTTTAATTGGAATCATCATTTTTCACCTTCCGCTAGCGTTGAATATGCAAACAAAACCAAACCCCTAAACAGGCTATGGCAGTCGAAACATACGTGTACACTAAAACCCCACGATACGGCAGTTCTCCAGATCATCAAGAAGCAGAAGAGGAGAGCCAGCTGCTTGGGTGAACAGGAGCGCCGAGAGCGAAAGCGAACCATTGATAGAGAAGCCCAAAGGTCTTTACGAGAAAAGACCAAAACCCATATTGCAGAGCTAGAAAAAGCTATTCAGATACTCCGCGATCAGGATAGAAATGGTGCAACCGCTTCACTCTTAGGCGAAATCGAACAGCTTCGGCAAGAGAATGAGGGGCTACGAGATGTGATTGACAGCGTTTAAAGTGTTGTTGGGAATGAGATTGTCGGTAGAGCGGCGCCTCCAATATCTCCTGCGAGTGGTAGTGGTAAGGTTCCCATTACAGTTTTAACCGCCTTGCTTTGAAAATTTCACTGACAGTCAAGAAGGGTCCGCAAATGTTGAACCATAGTCCAATGATTCAAATCACCAAGCAGAAGAATCCGAGCGAATAGATCCGGCAACATTCAACCCCGTCCCTTTCAGTAGCAGTGTCATACCAAATCATCCTTGCGATCTAGATGGACGGCAAGCTATAGATAGTCTTGTACATGATGCATCACTTAGTATAAACTTTAACCTAGGCACCGTTGATAAAAACATGATACCTTCAGGCAATTTAAGTGTACTGTTCTGCCCCATACTGGCTCGAGCCTCATTCCGGAAAATTCCTGCGTCATACCGGAACAAATCGTCTTCAAAAAGGAACGATTCGTGTATCGGTTTTATCGTCTTAATTCCGGAACAAATGCTTCATTCCAGAAAAGATCTTTAAAAAATCAGGCCAATTATAAGGCGGTATAGCAGCGCAAGGCTTATCATAAATCATGAAGCTCTTTAAAATATATTATACTAATAACTTCGGTTTTCTTCCCCTCTTAATCTAATTAGTAAATCGTTGTCGCATAACGTCTAAAACAGCCTTAAATTACCCTAACTATGCATACACGACGTCGCCAAAACGGCTAGTTGATAAGCCTAAGTTTGGTGGTTGGTTTATATTTTATAACTAAGTATAAGCCATTTTATAGAGCTCTCGTGGAAGCCTCCTAAGGTATTAATTTTCTTATTGTGATTACCCGATTAGGACTAGCGTAGGGGCTCTAAAAGTCAAACTTTGTAAGCTTCGTCGTCTATTAAATTTTCTTATTAGTCCTTCCTTATTTACCGCCTCTATATACAACTTAATTAGATCCTTAATAAGATGCACGTCTTATCTATAAGTTCTAAATATATATTAACTTAATTACCAGCTTAAATCTAACACTAAAAATAGTAATATTAACCTCCGCAACTACCTCCGCAACCACCTCCGTACGTAATGCAATTACCTCTCCTTTTACCGCAGATAACTCCTATAACGTCTCTTACGCTATTCCTGCCTTCTTAGTTATAGTAAAGCCTACCTTTACTAAGTATCTAGAAGAAACTAGAGTTAACTTAATAAAGCGCGTTACCTAGTCTAAATACGATCATTTTATTTCCTGGCTTATAGATCTAAATTGTGTAGCCTACTTATAGGAAGAACGTAATGCTAAATTAAAGGCTAAGTAATGGTGGTATATATTATTATTTATTGCTTAACGTCCGATTCGGATCCCTATTAGGCCCACGCGGACTACTCCTTATATATATGTGGGGAGAAAACTCTATTTAAGAAAACCCCGTGATCTATCTCCCCGCCTTTTGGGACTCGCCTATAAGGCGCCTGCGAGGCGCCTGCGAGTCACCTATGGTGCTCTACTACCTTACTTTTTGACCTTTTTAGGAACCACTGCTGCCGTAATAAGCCTACGGACGCGCTAGTATCGTAAACTTTACTCTACCACTATAGAGTTATTAGGGGGCGCCCGTTACTTACCCCCCTGCCCTTTATTACTATTTCCCTTATAACCCAGAACTGGTTTAGTATATTTTAGCTAATAAGCCACTAGGTAACCGCCTTAAGGCCTTTTTATATTAAGAGTAGTGTATTATAGTTTTCTATACTAGCTACTAAGAGTATTACTTCTCGGTTAGTGCGTATAGGGTATAACAGTATTATATATTTTAGTATCTATCTTAGCTAGCTATATTCGTATTTTAGGCTACCTACTAAAACACCCACCTAGTAGAGCCAGTCTTTTAGTCCTATTATTCCTATTCTTAAGAGTATTACTATTATATTTTTTACCTTTATTAGGCCTTCTTAGAGCCCTAAAGTATTTACCCCCTATAGCATTAACTATACTACAGCTTAGGTTTCTTTTACCTTAGTTAGCCTCTATACCTTTAACTCCTATATACTTCTTTAGCGTTAGTCTAGCTAGTATTATATTACAGTAAATGGTTTCCTAGTGTTCTTTTATACTCTACTTTAGCTCCTTTCTCTCTCTTACTATTATCTTTACTAGCCTCTTATACGTCTCCCTTCCTCCTCTATATAGGCCTAGGCCCTAAAGCAGCACCATTTTTCTTCTACTTTCTTTACCTATTTCTCTAATATATCTTCCCTACTTTAGGGTTGTTAGTTTATTCTCCTATAGGGCGTCCTAGGGTCCCTTTATAGTTTATTTAGGCATGTCTTAATATACTTTATAATATTAGAGTTACGTTTATTTTACGCTCTTTATATTACAGCGGCTTTAATATATAGTTATAGGGGGGGAATGTTGGCTTCCTTTTTAAGCAGTGCTATAGCTGTTCGCTTATATCCGCCTATTATACTCTAGAGGTAGGCTATTTAGACCTTTTAGAGTGGTTTAAGGAGTAATTTAGGGGGGCCTTTCTTAGATTCTCTAATGGCCCAAATACTGGACCTATACGTTATAGTTGGCTAGATAACTGCTATATATAGTAGGCGTAACCTCTAAAAGCATAGACCCTATATAAAATTAATAATCCTAGATAATATAATATACTATACTTAGCCCTTATAGGCCGCTTACGCTATATATACGCTCTACTAGAGCTTACTATCTACCTATACTCCTAATACCCTTAGGCCCTAAACTAGTTAACCCCTAAAGCCTTAAATGCGAATTATGTGCTAGAGATCTATAGATTGGTTATATTTTCTTATAAAGTGGATTAGCTAGTATTTCTCTAGTAAAAATTAGACTTTATATCGTCTTGCCTATTCTATATAGGTATTATAAGCTTTCTCTAGTGTTCTACAATTCTCTACGGCTGTTAGCCCGTATATAATTAGGTTTATATTATTAATAAAGCCTATCCCCTAGGTTGCCCCTTCCTTAAAGGAGTTAAGTAGGTTGCTTATAAAGAAAAGGAAGAGTATAGGCAAGAGGGGTAATCTTTATAGTATTCCTGTTACAACTATAATAGAGGGGCTCTAGTATCCGCTAAAGACTAGTAATATTTCTTTCTAATCTATAAACCTTTAAATAAATTATATAATCTATTCTAGGAAGCCTTTTGCCCTAAGGATATATAGGAGACGCTTGTGGGGTATGTTATTATAGGCGCCGCTAATATCTAGGCTAAGCATTAATACTATAAAGTCCCTTCGCATTACCTATGCGGATTTAATGGTGGCAGCAAGTAGCGTAAGTGCTAATAGTGTTAAGCGGTTCTTTCTTGCCCCNATTTAGCTNTNTAGTAGTAGGNNNTNTTCCTTAGCCGTNTCTNCTATATAGTCCGCTATTACCTTTTCTAAGATCTTACTAAGGGTGTTTTCTAAGGCAATAGGGCGGTAGCTTTCTAGGATTAAGTAATCTACTTTACCTTTTTTCTGTAAAACAACCGTTATTATAAATCTTCTAAGTTACGGGTAGTAGCCTATAGTAAAGTATGCCTTAGCTATATCTATAAGCTAAGGTGCTATAAGTAGTCTATAGGTTTTTAAGGCCTTATTTAAAATCCTATCTAGTCCTAGTACTATATTATTTAAAAGGCGGCTAATAGTTTTAGCCATTTCCTCTGTTATTATATCGCTGTTAACCCTTAGGCAAGTCACCAGTGTTTTACCTATAATATCGCTAAGGTCTGCCAGAGCCGGTTAGGGGAAGAACCTCTCTATAAGGATCTTTGCCTTCTTATTATTATTATTAGTAGCCTATAATTCCCCTACTCTTTATAGGGGTAGTAGGTATAAATCTTCTACTAAGCGCCCTACCTTTTTTTTTTTTTTACCTATTTTGCTATAGCCTAAAGGCCCTTATTATAGGGGAGGCTTGGGTTAAAAGTATGCTTATTTATAAACCGTCTCCAGTTATTCCTTACTTCTTTCTTTAAGGTATTCTTTAACTAGTTTCTTGTGTCTTTATATTATCTCTTATCTTTAGGGTTATAGCTGCTTATATATTTCCTTTTTACTCGTTATTAGCTAGTAATAAGAACCGCGTATTATACAGACCATATATATCGCGTATAAGGGCCTGGTTTTAAGACCGGGCAGTACTCTTTTAGCCCATTTTTAATTGCTGCCTAAATCCTTTCTAGTCTTTAGTTAATTTCTTTAGGGGTAGCTAATAAGCCTTACTTATTTAGAATTGGGTGGATTTCTTTTAGGTCTTAGAGTTATTATTTAACTATATTAAGGAAACTGTTTATCTTAAGCTTCCTTATTACATATCTTTTATTACTTAATTACGCCTTAATATCTAAATCTAGCTGTATCTAGATAGGGATATAGTCTAAGGCGAGTACCTATTCTTCTTTAGGGTCGCACCTTTTAAGTCTCTGGTATAGGCCTTTATCTATAAATATAAGGTCAATTATACTTCTAGAGGTTCCTCGTTGCCATATAGTTGCTCCTAGGGGGGTAACTAACTTAAGGCCCTAGGTGTCTATAGCTCTTAATAAGCACTTTACCTGTTAATCAGCAGTAATATAGATACCCCCCTACCGCGGGTAGTAGAGGTTTATATCTCCTAGTAGGATAAACTCTATGCCTTTGGTTTCTAGCAAGCTTATTACTAATATAATATTCTCTATTTATGGGACCCCTTTAACCCTAAGGTTATATACATTAATAATTTATACCAGTCCCCTATATATCTGGATTATTATAACTATAATATTTAGGTTAACTGCCTGCTATAACTATAAGGATAGGCTGATAGCCTTACTAATTATAAAGCATACGCGTATAGCTGCTTTTGGTTTATATAGAAGCTAGAATCCTTAGGGGCAGTATATTAATTATATATAGGTATTATAGTACGGCTCTTATATAGCAAGGATATAGTATTTCTTTAGGTCTAGACTGTCTAGTAAAGGCCTTATAAGACGGTGGTTTATATTGCCGCAGTTATACTATATAATAGATAGGTGGCGGACCCCCGGCGAGGGTCCTTTACCTCTCCTTTATTTCTTACTTCTTCTATTTCTACTTTCTCTAAAATATTTAGAACTTCTATCTCTTATATTTATACCCTAGTTACTACTTATTTTATATAGAGCTTTCTATTCCCGTATTTTATATTCCTACTAGCGCTTCTATATCTAAATCTATTATTATCTCCGGTTTCTCCCCTATTCTTACTAGCTAGCTATACACCCTTTATAAATTGGCTATAAATATTATATTTGCCGCGTTAAATCTAATTCTTAATTATTCTGGTTTTAAGCTTACTATAGCTATCTATAGGGGTCTTCCTACTAGGCGTCCTCTCCCTTATGTCCCCTATAACCCTTATATCCCTATATAGTCTAATAATATCACGCGGCGCCACTTCTAGCCTATTAAGGCTTAGGATAGCTAGCCTAGCCCCCTAGTACTAAAGGTAGGAAACGCTAGGAAGGCACCTGCGTCCCCCTAGCTTATCGCCTATTGTTTTCATTTATATAACCTAGCGTATAGTTATTCCCGCAGCTATTAAGCCCTTACCTTCCGCCTCCTATATTCAATACAGTCTTCTCTCTCCCACGCCTTATATATACTTTGGTAGCAGTTTACGCATTTTATTTAGTCTTAATTTAAGTAGTATTTTATATTGTGGGGGCCTGTATAGTAGCCGTAGCACACCTGTACTGCGTATATAGATTAGGTATATCCCTATTATATACAGCAGTAGCATTATTCTAGGCGTAATCTATAGTTATAGAGCCTTGCGTTATATATAAGGCCATTTATAATTATTCCTTTTTAGATAAGGAGTTTTTACATTTCTAGTATATATATACTGACAATAAGGGAGCTATGCGTTTAGCTAGTGTCTCCCTAGCAAGTCTCTAGCGACCCTTATATCCTTTTATTATTTTTATTATTTACTTAGTTTACATTTTCCTGTTAAAGCTATTAGATTTAGGTAATCTTAAGGCCTAGTATAAGGCGTTCTATATGTTTTACTATCTTTTATATAGTTACTGTGTTGTCCGCCTAGCGTCCCTTTTCTACCCTAAGGCTTATAGAAACCACTAGGACTTTAACTAAATAGTCTTTATAGAGCACTTTTATGCTAATACGTTCTCCTAGCCTATCCCCTACCCTTACGGCTCGTTCCTTTGCCTATTAGTCCTTTAGGGTAACTCTAATATCTCCGCTCCTAAGGTATTNGACTATAANNGCGTTATAAACCTCTTTATNNATCTCNATAAGGACTTCTATTTCTAATTATCCCCTAAGCCCCTCTACTTTTTCTATATTTAGTTATATTATAATTATATACCCAGTTATTGTCTTAAGGGGGGTAGGTTCCCTATACTGTAAAAGCGCAGCTATAGCGGCCTAGGTACGGTTCGCCGGTAAAAGGGGTTTTTATTTATTTTTAATTTTACTTAGCCGTTAGAGAATTTAATTAAGGGTTTGCTAAAGGGGTGCCTAAGGTTTACTAGACTAGCGGAGCCATTTTACTAGCTATATTAGTTCGTTATAGCTAATAGTTACTCCCCTATAATTCTGGATACTAAACGCGTCTAGTAGGCTTTATATTTTATCAGATGCCTTCTTAATAGAGGTATTTCCGCTTTATAGTGTAGTATTCGCCCGTCTTTATTATAGAGGGCCGTTATTAAACGTAAGTCTGGCGGTTACGCGCGAGTGCGAGCCACCATCAGTCGACGTATGCCTCCCCTGCGATGCATGCATCTTAGGGGGATTCTCTAGGTGTTTTTCAGGGTTCTTTTTAGTTGGTTTTGGTCTTTTTAGGCCGGGTGTAGCAAGAGCTCCTTATATATATTTTGTATTAACGGTAGTATATAAGAGAGAATGTTTACCTAAAGCTGTAAGGTCTTTAAAGGCGCCCAATAGGGCCTAATAAGCAGGCCTTAAAGGTGGTTCCTAAGCTGGATATTTATGATATAATTATAAAGAAGTATAGTGATGTTAAACACTTAGGACAGAAGAAGACTTACTATATAATTATAACTAAGTATTACGGTATAAGATCTATTAAAGTTAAATAGCTGCTTAAGCACTGTCGAATCTATAAGGAGTAAGTATTACTTTTAGAAAAAATCTTAGTCGTATGCGCATGCTAATATTTTTATAGAAAGGCTTCCTCTACTATAAGGCCTCTACTTAATATAATTATCTCTTTAGCTCCCTTTAATCGTATCTAAGGCGATCTAATTAATATGCGCTTTAAGCCCGACAGCGAATATAAATAGATCCTATAGATACGCGATTACTTTAGTAAATACTACGCCCTCTACTCTCTTAAATAGAAGACTGCTGAGGAAGTCGCTGCTACCGTATTATAATGGATACATTACCACAGTATTTACCCGTGTATTTAGTAGAGTAATAACAGTATAGAGTTTAAAGGCGCCCTTTTTATATTACTTCGTCACTACGGAGTAAAAGTTATTAACAGCCGCCTACGCCACCCTTAATTATAAGGCCTAGTAGAGCAGGCTAATAGCTTTATAAAGAAGAAGCTTTATATAGTAAAGTAACTCTTAGGAACTTTGTAATAGGCAATAGCTTACCTAATTATTACGGCCTTAATTAATCGCACATACCACGAATTAATTGGCTGTACGCCTTTTCGCTCTCTATATAGAAGAGATCCTTAGGCTTCTACTTTAGTAGCGCCTACTCTAAGGGCTATAGTAGAGCCTCCGCCCAATACTAAAGTCTTTAAAGCTAAGGATAAGGATCTAGATAGCAATAAGGAAGTTTTAGGCCCTCTACTAGAAGAGAATAGTAATAGGTAAGAGGCTGCCAAATAGGAGGGTAATAAGGAGGACAATCGCTCTATTGCTTTAAGCGCCCTTACCGCTTCCAATAAGGATCGCGATAATATTTCTAATATAGAAGACAATAGTAATTGGCTCTTAACCTTGGGTAAATCTTCTAATAAGGAAGATAAGGATTCAAATAATAGTAGCCTTCTAGATTTAGGAATTACCTCTATAGGCGATCGTAATTGGTTTAAAGAGGACTATAATTTACCTAATAGATTGCAAAGATAAGAGACTCCTCTAAATTATACTCTATTTAATAACAATCGCCTCTCTCCTAATTACTTACTAATCTTAATTCGAACTCGTTAAATTTAATCATTAGGATTAAGTAGATTTAGGTAGCCTCTACCTTTACTAAAAGGCTTTTTTATACTAAGCTAAGAGGCTAGTATGCGAGAGGCGATTAAGATAATAGATAGAGAGGCCGAAGCCTTAGTAGCAGTAAGATCTAAACCTACTGCAGATCTACATTGTATAGCTAAAAGAGCTCTATAATCTATTTAGTAGCAAAAGTAATTATATCTAAACGACTAGATTAAAGATCTAGATAATCTTTACTATACCCCTAAAGGCTACTTTGTAGATAATCTTGCGGTTTAAATTAAAGCTCTATAATTATAGCTCTATCGCAAAGCTAGTAGAGCCAGCGTTTTACTAGCAGATCTTTAAAAGTATTATAATATAGTTATACCTGCTTTTAGGTATAAGTTAAGTTAGGCAATTAAGAACTCTAGTAATCCTATTTACGCTATTCCACTATAGCTAGAGCTTAAGCGGCAGGTATTAAAAAAGCTTAAAGAGCGCTAAAAGGAACTATAGCTATAGAGGCGTTTAGTAGAGTTAGACTCTATTTATAATATATTAGATATTTATAAGAGAGTTTAATAGTAATCAGCTTACTCTCGCGACTAGATAAAGAAGAAGTACGGTATATAGCACTCTATTACTACATTTAGTATAGACAACTTAGTCCTTTTTCCAATTCCTAAAAAGCTTTAAAAGGTTACTAAGATCTCTTATATACCTGGCTGTATTTATAAGATCCGAAATTAAGGCTACTATAAGATTTATACTTAATACGGAATTATAAAAGAGCCCTTTCTTAGCAACGAGCTTATTAAACCAGGAGAGACTTATAACGCTCAAATTCCTATAAGCGTTAGTAAGATTATACCACTTTTAAAAGTAGTAAAAGCTTACCTAACTACTATACGGCCTACTAGCTATACGTATAAATAAGGATATAGTAATTACTAATATAGTTATTAAAAAGAAAATATAAAGTGTTCTATATACTGCTATAGAGGGAAACACTATATAAATTAACTAATAAAGGACTCTGTAAAGCCTCCTATAAGAGGCCATAAAAGGCTTACTAGTACTTAGCTTAGCCCTTAATTAAAGTAAGCCTAACGGGAGACCTTATCGCAAAGCCTTATACCACCTTAATTAATAGTAGTAAATAAAGAAGGCAATTAATTAAGCCTATTTTAAAGGCTATATAAGGCGAAGGAAAGGAAGACTATAGAATAAGTAAGGTTGGCGCAGTTAGGGGAAATCTAAATTATAATCGCGCTAAACCTAATTAGGTAATTAGTCTACGGCTAGTAGAACCTTAGAGAGCCCGGTTTTTAAGAGATCTTAGTAAGATTAGAGCTTTATAAGTGTTAGTATACTTTAACAACGTGTAGAATATATATATCATAATGATATGTACTATGCAGTATTGTAGATAGATATTGTCTTTTAATACAAAGAAGGGTGAGGGACCTAAGGTTCCTTGTTACGCTAGTGCCGCGGCAACACGTAATAGTAGCTTGCCTTATATAACGGCAACTTGCTATATATAACGGCAGCTTGCCGCATATAACGGCAATTTGCCTCCTATTGTAATATAACTTATTCTAGCTATACTAGGAGTACTTTTAAAACGCAAAGAATTAGTATTATAAAAATCCGTATATATACTTCTTCTTCCTTCCTTCCTTCCTTGCTTCCTTACCCTATGCTTTTAAACTAGTGCTATTACCAGTAGCACGTTCTACCCATTCTACTGTCTTTAACTCAATTTAGTTTGTGTTAATAAGTTGCTTAAAGGCTAATAATAGTTTGCTTTTAGTCATAGCGTCTATAGGGTTGCTGTCTCCATTGATTTACTTAACCTTAGCTATTTCGCGTCTTTTATATAACTGGCGTAGGTATATAACATTAATTATAAGTCTCTTCTCCTATATAGTTCCTAGCTTAATAAGGCATTTATAAATCAACTTAGAATTAGTGCAAAGGATAAGCGGTAGGCTGATATTAAGTTGCAATTTGACTATAGCCTTAATTACAGCTCTAATGTTAAAACCATAGGCTATAGCATATAATTTGGAGGCTAGTACGCTTCTAGTGATTCTCTTACACTTAACTAAGGACCAGTAGACGATGTTTGCCTTATTTAATAAGTCTGCTAGTATTAGGATATATCTAATCTGTAATAAGAGGTCCTTATTATTTGTAAATAAGGAATTAGTAAATATAAGTAGTTGTAATATCTTTATGTCGAGTTTAACAAAGCTTAAACCTCTTATTAGGTTCTCAATTTGCTACTAAATCCTCTTATTAAGCAGTTTTGCGTCTTTCTTATTAGGGTTAATTACCTAGGCAGCATAAAATAAATTAAAAGAGGCTTTAGGTTGGCATATGGACGTAATATAGGCTTCTCTTGCTCGTTAGGCGATATATTAGTCCTTAAATATAAGTGCTATACGGATAGTACCTCTAGAGCTAGTTATTGTGATAGCTTCCTTAATATTAACAAGGGTTAAGTTCTAGCATTGGCGCTCCTATATAAGCGTAATCACATAATCCTATTATTAGATAATGCCTCCGTTGAACTTAATTGGGTACTCTGGCGTGAGTTACTCACATTCCTTAGTTAGGAACTTAGCTTTTTTAATCTTCTCCTATTCCAAAGCTATAAAGACTAGGTTAGCTAATAGGAGGGTATTATTAGTCTATAGACTAACTATTCCAAAGTTTATAGGGTTATTAAGGTAAAGTAGGCAGGGGTTGTAAGTGGATTGGCTTATGTTTAGTTCTTTAATATAGTGGTTATAGTAAGTCTTAAACCAATAATTGCCTGCCTTAGGAATGCCGTATAAAGGTCTGATAACCTTTAAGATTGTACCTTGTAAGACTCTAAATGCTATACCAAGTTTAAGAGGTGCTCTGATGTAAAAGTCTTAATTTAATTTTATAGCTAATTGTATATAGGCCTATAAAATATCTCGTAAGTAGAGATGTTTACTATTGTCCTAAGTTATAGCTATAATGCAGAGGATAAGGCGTTGGCTGACTCGTTGAATTGTAGGTAATTGGGTTAGTATAAGGTCTTTCTCTAGGTCGTTATATGCCTATATAACTAGTCTTAACTTCTTAAAGGCTTTATTAGTGCCAGGGTTCTTAATCTCGTTAATAAATCTAGAGTTAAATACTCTATTACTTTGCGGTATATCTTTAGGGTTAACCAGTTTAAAAACTCCTTTCTTAAGTAATCCCTTAATTTCCTTCTGGCGTAATACTACAAACTAATTAGAATTTGTGAGTTGATTATTATCCTCATCTTATAGATATATTAAGATATTCGCGGTATTCGCTTTAATAGGGTACTTACGTGGTCTACCTCTTTTACGCTTAACAGGTTAAGGTCTAGGCTTAGTTTAAGGTAGGGGTTTAGGCTTAGTTTAGGGTAGTTCGCTTTTATCATCTTCTAGCTATATATCCTCTATAATCTTAGGGTCTACTAAATATAGTTTTACAACTGTGCTGCGGAAGTTAGTAGGTCCATAGGGAAGTTATATAGTATAGGTCTTATTTTTAATATTAAGTAGGTTATGCGAACCAGACTAGTAACTAGGTTAGCCTATAGGTCCTTCTCTCTATACCAATACGGGTAAGTTAAGTGGTAGTTTATAAATCGCGGTTGTCTTAGGTCCGTTGCGTATATTAAAGGCATCTGCTACCTAGCGCTTAGCTCTAAGCTTCTTAACTTCTTCTATAGCCTTTTTAAGAGCTATTGCTCGTTATACAACCGTAGGATTAGGTGCGTCGGATTTCACCATGCGTGGGTAAGCTCTAAATACTAGTAAGGTAGGTATAAGACCGTCAGGGCCTGCGGAATCGTTAATTGCTTTAAAAGCTATTTATAGGGCCATGTCCTTACTAATGTCTGGTAGTTCCGTAGTAATGATGTGGTATATACAATGGAGGGGGCTATAGTAGCGTTCTACCATTCTGACTAAATTGTGGGCTTTAATAGGTACGCTTTTTATAGCTGTTCCAAATATTATAGCGTATTGTTTAAATTCCTTACTTATAAAGTTCTTACCTGTATTATATATAATAATATTAGGGGGTCCTAGGTATATATTAATCCAGCATATTTGTAATACATCCCATATATATTTTGCGCTAATATTTTACAGCTATTTACCAGTTTAAAATCGTGTTCCTTTATTAATAATATATAGAAGGGGAGCGCTATTAATATACATAATATCAACCACGATTAAATAGTTGAAATTAATATCATTATATAAGGTAAATCTAAATCTACTAGGTGACTTTCCATGTTTTTAATAATGGTGGTAGTAGCGTATAAAATAATCTAAGGTCTTACTATTAATATCGTATCCTAAGCGTTTAAGTATTTATACAAGACGCTTAACTAAAGGGTGGCCAAAACGGCGATATAGTCGTTTTAATTCTACGTTGGTAAGGTAGCAGGGGTTTTATTTAAATAACTTAGTTAAATAAGTATATAGGGATGTGTTCTAAAGTAGGAAAGGGTGGCCAAAGTAATATACAACGGGTACTTCGCTCCGAGGGGTGATTAGCATATTTTTTAGGTTGTTATAGTATACTTATAGGTAATCTATATCTGCCAAGCAAAGTAAAAATAGGGTGTCGACCTTAATAATATGAAACTTGATTATGCCAATTAGGGTAGTTACTTTAGCTAATTTAATTAATAAGGTTAATCTAATACCGAACTATACGTTAACTATGCCTTATATAGTAGTATTAAGCTATACATTAGTATCGAGTCTCTAGAATGCCAAGAATTGGCTATATCCTGCTGTGGATTGTTTAAATGCTCCTGTGTTAATCATTATGCCTATAAACTTGTCTGCAGTATAGCGGGACGTAGATGTGGTTATATTGTAGGTAAAGGGGTCCTAGTCGGTTATAAGAGGTACTATATTGTCTATGGTTATAACCAAATGGCTAAAGGCTTTATTAGCTAGGGTGGCGGCTATAGAAATCGCTTTCTGCTATTCCACTTAGCCGAGGGAGGTATAGTAGTGATCAATATTTAGTTATAAGTTCTTATCAGTTGCCTTATAACTTACATTAATAGTTAGTGCTTAAAAAGCTTCCTTAAGCTCTTCTTCTAAGTTGGTATTGTTATCCTCGTAATCCATAATATATTAGTTAAGTTATTTCTTAAATCGGTTATTAAATTTGCTAAACCTATCTCTATTGGCAGTTCTAAACTTAGCTTTAAACTCTTCTTACTCCTCCTTAGTATGTCTCTATAAGCGGTATCCTTCCCTATTATATATAAAGCAACGTAGTTTCTTTCGGTTGCGGTTATACGGAGGGTTGCTACGGTTACTATAGTCATAGTTATTATCTCTTTTATAAAATCGTCGGTCTGTAAAGAAGGCTTATATCTTCTTTATATACTCTTTCTCGTATACTATAATAGACGATTAGAGTTTATTAATAAGGGCTTTAAGGTTATCCAGTAGGTTAGAGACTGCATATCTATATGCTAGTATTCCCTAGCAAGAAGTAACGATTTTATTATAAAGGAAGTCTATAGTTTGTAAGGTGGGTCTAAGGCTATACTATAGTTAATAAAGTCTATAGATTAATAATTAGAGATATTCGCTTATAGACTTGTCTATATTTTCTGCCATTACTATTATAAGTGTAATGGTATTCTATTCGTCCAGATTCTTGCATTAAAATCCTAGTCCTTTAAAGAAATTCCAAAGGTGCTTATAAGCTTTAGCAAATAGTAGGTAGGATAGTTGGTTTATATAGAAGTGGTCTAAAGCTAGTCCTTTTAGCATAGTAGGGAATGCCTTAAGGTAGGCTTCTTGGGGTACGTCCGCTTAATTATAGATGTTATAGAATATTGTTAATTTATAGTTAAGGCTTTCGTTTATGCTACTGTATTTCTGCTCCTCTATATATATCTTGGCTGCATTTGCAATTTCCTTACTATAGCTAGTTATAGTAATAGGGCGGTTCTCCTTATCTATAGACTATACGTAGAGTTGCTGTATTATTATTACGAGTTAAGGCGTAGCAGATAGTGTAAAGGTAGACGTAGTCGTAGATTAAGGTATAATAGATAGTATAAAGGTAGAGGTAGTCGGTGTACCGGTTAGTTGGGTTACGGTAGTTTTAGCTTATTATTACTCCTCTAGGGTACCCTCTGTTATATATACCTTAATTAATCTTAATAGCGTCGGTCTATACTTATTATTGGCTAATTTAATTATCTTTTTACTCTATTTAGTTTAGTCTTCTTCTTATACTATATTATATAAAGACTAAGGGAGTGTTTTATTTTATTTATAGTTAATATTAACCTATACTCCTTTAATGTTTAGGTAGTTATATAGTTGCTAAAGCCAGTATAAGGGGATTTACGTAAAGATATTAACCGTAAAGTCTTTAAAATCTCCCTAGAATGATTTCTAGAGTGTTAAGTTAAGCTAGTTATATATCTCTATATATAGGTACATCTTACATTATAGGTAGTTAGTTAAGTTGTCCTTGGAGGCTTCTGTTAGGTTAATTCTATCTTCCTATTTAGCTACTTCTTCCTCCCAGTCTTTCTCTGTTCCTAATATCTTATATCTTATATATTATTTAGGTAAATAAGGGTGTTTATAGGGTAAAGGTAGGGGAGTGGTTAAGGAGGCGGTTAAGGAGGTTTAAAGGGGCGGTTAAGTAGGATAAGGTGTTTTGCGCAGTGGTCCTCTAAAATAAATAGAATAAGATATCTAGAAGTTATTATGGATACTAAACAAGTACTTCTAGGTGGTTTCTCTTCTTCTTTTTAACTGAAATAGGCTGATATAAAAGGTGGATAAGTACAACTATCTTCTAATCTGCTGTAAGGTGGACAGTATAACTATTTTCTAAGCTATCTGCGTGTTTCCTAATCTATACGCGCTTACTAATTAGTGTTAGTATACTTTAACAACGTGCAGAATATATATATTACAATGATATATACTATACAGTGTTATAAATAGATGTTATCTTTTAATACAAAGAAGGGTGAGGGACCTAAGGTTCCTTGCCACGCTAGTGCCGCGGCGACACGTGATGGCAGCTTGCCTCACATAATGGCAACTTGCCACACGTAACGGCAGCTTGCCGCACGTGACGGCAATTTGCCTCCTATTGCAATGCAACTTATTCTAGCTATAATAAGATTTTTAATTTTTAGTATTAGGGAATATAATTAATTACCCCTAACCTAATTGGCTTCTACTACTTATAGGCTCTATCTATAACGCGGAAAAGCTTTTAAATATACTTATTAATCGCAGTATAATCTAGTTTAGATGGAATTTAATAGTGTTATAGTGGTTGGGGGGGAGGTGGTTAAATTTAATCTCTAAAGCCTTTTAAAATCTTAGTAGAAAATTAAGATCTTATACTTTTATGCTAGATATCGCGATTATACTCTACTAGATGTTTAATTATAATATACAAAATATATTACTACTTAGGCTAAAGGAGCTCGTGCTGCACCTGGCCCAAAAAAGACTAAAACCAACCAAAAGAACCCTGAAAAACACCCAGAGAATCCCCCTGAGATGCATGCATCGCAGGGGAGGCACATGTCGAACGACGGTGGTTCGCACTCGCGCGCGACCGCCAGAACCACGCCTAGCAATGGCCCTCCACAATAAGAACGGGCGAATACTACACTACAAAGCAGAAATACCTCCATTAAGAAGGCATCTAACAAAATATAAAGCCTATTAGACGCGTCTAGTATCCGCAATTGCGGGGGAGCAACCGTTAGCTATAACGAACTAATATAGCTAGCAGAATAGCTCCGCTAGTCTAGTAAACCTTAAGCGCCCCTCTAGCAAACCCTTAATTAAATCCTTTAACGGCTAAGTAAAATTAAAAATAAATAAAACTCCTTTTTACCGGTAAACCGTACCTGGGCCGCCATAGCTGCGCTTCTACAGCACAGGGAACCTACCCCCCTTAAGATAATAACCGGGCATATAATTATAATATAACCAAATATAAAAAAAGCAGAGGGGCTTAGGGGATAATTAGAAATAGAAGTTCTTATAGAGATTTGTAAAGAGGTTTATAACACTATTATAGTCCAACACCTTAGGAGTGGAGACATTAGAGTTACCCTAAAGGACTAATAGGTAAAGGAGTAAGCCGTAAGGGTAGGGGATAGGCTAGGAGAACGTATTAGCATAAAAGTGCTCCGTAAAGATTACCTAGTTAAAGTCCTAGTGGTTCCTATAAGCCTTAGGGTAAAAAAGGGACGCTAGGCGGATAATATAGTAATTATATATAAGATAGTAAAATAAACGGAACGCCTTATACTAGGTCTTAAGATTACCCAAATTTAATAGCTTTAACAGGAAAATATAAACTAAGTATATAATAAGAACAATAAGAGGATATAAGGGTCGCTAAAGACTCGCTAGGGAGACGCCAGACAAACGCATAGCTCCCTCATTATCAGCACACACACGCTAGGAATATAAAAACTCCTTATCTAAAAAGGAATAATTATAAATGGCCTTATATACAACATAAGGCTATACAACCACAGATTACGCCTAGATTAATGCTATCGCTGCGCATAATAGGGATATACCTAAACCACATACGCAGTATAGGTGTGCTGCGGCCACTATATAGGCCCCTATAATATAAGACACTGCTTAAATTAAGACTAAATAAAATGCGCAAACTGCCACTAAAGCACATATAAGGCGTAGGAGAGAAAAGACTATATTAAATACAGGAGACGGAAGGCAAGGGCTTAACAGCTACGGGAATAACTACACGCTAGGTTATACGAATAGAAATAATAGGCGATAAGCTAGGGGGACGCAGGTGCCTTTCTAGCGTTTCCTACCTTTAATACTAGGGGGCTAGGCCAGCTATCCCAAGCCTTAACGGGCCAGAAGCGACGTCGCGTGATATTACTAGATTAAATAGGGACTTAAAGGTCACAGGGGACATAAGGGAGAGGACGCCCTATAGGAAGACCCTTATAGATAACTACAGCAAGCTTAAAACCAGGATAATTAAGAATTAGACTTAACGTAGTAAATATAATATTTGCAGCCAACCCATAAAGGGTATATAGCCGACCAGTAAGATTAGGGGAAGAACCGGAGTTAATAACAGATTTAGACTTAGAAGCGCTAGTAGGAACATAAGATATAGGAATAAAAAGCTCTATATAAAATAAGTAGTAACTAAGGTGTAGTTACAAGAGATAGAAGTTCTAAATATTTTAAAGAAAGTAGAAATAGAAGAAGTAAGAAATAAAGGAAAGACGAAGGACCCTCGCCGGGGGTCCGCCACCTATCCATTATATAGTATAATTACGGCAATATAAACCACCGCCTTATAAGGCCCCTACTAGACAGTCTAGACCTAGAGAAATACTATATCCTTACTATATAAGAGCCGTATTATAATACCTACATATAATTAACATACTGCCCCTAAGGATTCTAGCTCCTATATAAACTAAAAGCAGCTATATACATGTGCTTTATAATTAGTAAGGCTATTAGCCTATCCTTATAGTTATAATAGGCAGTTAACCCAGATATTATAGTTATAATAATCCAGACATATAGGGGACTGGTATAAATTATTAATGTATATAACCTAAGGGTAGAAGGGGTCCTATAAACAGAGAACATTATATTAGTAATAAGCTTACTAGAAACCGAAGGCCTAAAGTCTATCCTATTAGGAGATATAAACCTCCACTACCCGCGGTAGGGGGGTATCTATATTGCTGCTAATTAACAGGTAGAGTGCCTACTAAAAGCTATAAACATCTAGGGCCTTAAGCTAGCTACCCCCCTAGGAGTAATTATATGGTAATAAGGCACCGCTAGAAGTACAATTGACCTTATATTTATAGACAAAGGCCTATACTAGAGACTTGAAAGGTGCAACCCTAAAGAAGAATAGGCACTTACCTTAGACCATATCCTCATCCAGATACAGCTAGATTTAGATATTAAGGCGTAACTAAATAGCAAAAGGTACGTAATAAGGAAGCTTAAGATAGACAGTTTCCTTAATATAGTTAAATAATAACTTTAAGACCTAGAAGAAATCCACCCGATACCAAATAAGCGAGGCTTATTAGCCACCCCTAAGGAAATTAACCAAAGACTAGAAAGGATCTAGGCAGCAATTAAAAATGGGCTGGAAGAGCACTACCTAGTCTCAAAATTAGGCCCCTATACGCGATATGTATAGTCCGCATAATACACGGTTCTTATTGCCAGCCAATAACGAGTAAGAAGGAAATATATAAGCAGCTATAACCCTAAAGATAAGAGATAATATAAAGATATAAGAAACTAGTTAAAGAATACCCTAAAAAAAAAGTAAGAAATAACTAGAGACGGTTTATAAACAAGCATACTTCTAACCCGAGCCTCCCCTATAATAAAGGCCTTTGGGCCATAACAAAATAGGTAAAGAAAAAGGCAGGGCGCCTAGTAGAAGACCTATACCTACTACCCCTATAAAGAGCAGGGGAAGCTTAGACCACTAATAACAATAATAAGAAGGCAAAGATCCTTATAGAAAGATTCTTCCCCTAACCGGCTCTAGCAGACCTTAGTAACATTACGGGTAACATACCAGTAACTCGCCTGCGGGTTAACAGCGATATAACAACAGAGGAAATAGCCAGAACTATTAGCCGCCTTTTAAATAATATAGTACTAGGACTAGATAGAATTCTAAATAAGGCCTTAAAGACCTATAGACCACTTATAGCACCTTAGCTTATAGATATAGCCAGAGCATGCTCTGCTATAAGCTACTACCTATAACTTAGAAGATCTATAACAACGGTTGTCCTATAAAAAGAAGGTAAAGTAGATTACTTAATCCCAGGAAGCTACCGCCCTATTGCCTTAGAAAACACCCTTAACAAGATCTTAGAAAGGGTAATAGCGGACTATATAGCAGACACGGCCAAGGAACACGCCCTACTACTATAAAGTTAAATAGGGGCAAGAAAGAACCGCTTAACACTATCAGCACTTACGCTACTCGCTACCACTATTAAATCTGCATGGGCGATATAAAGGGACTTTATAGTATTAATGCTTAGCTTAGATATTAGTAGAGCCTACGACAACATACCCTATAAGCGCCTCCTATATATCCTTAGAGTAAAGGGCTTCCTAGAATAGATTATATAATTTATTTAAGGGTTTATAGGCTAGAAAGAAACATTACTAGTCTTTAGCGGATACCAGAGCCCCCCTATTACAGTTGCAACAGGAATACCATAAGGATTACCCCTCTTGCCTATACTCTTCCTTTTCTTTATAAGCAACCTACTTAACTCCTTTAAGGAAGGGGCGACCTAGGGGATAGGCTTTATTAATAACACAAACCTAATTATATACGGTCTAACAGCCATAGAGAATTGCAGATCACTAGAGAAAGCCTATAACACCTATATAGAATAGGCAAGACGACATAGAGTCTAATTCTCACTAAAGAAATACTAGCTAATCCATTTTATAAGAAAACGCAACCAATCTATAGATCTCTAGTATGCAATCTATATTTAAGGCTTTAGGGGTTAACCAGTTTAAGGCCTAAGGGTATTAGGAGTATAGGTAGACAGTAAGCTCCGGTAGAGCGCATATACGTTATAAGCGGCCCGTAAGGGCTAAGTATAGTATATTACAATGTCTAGGATCGTTAACTCTATATAGGGTCTATGCTTCTAGAGGTCACGCCTACTATATATAGCAGTTGTCCGGCCAACCATAACGTATAGATCCAGTATTTGGGCCATAGGAGAAACCGAAAAAGGCCCCCCTAAATTACTTCTTAAACCACTCTAAAAGGTCTAAATAGCCTGCCTCTAGAGTATAATAGGTGGGTATAAGCAAACGGCTATAGCTCTGCTTAAGAAGGAAGCTAATATCCCCCCCCTATAATTATATATTAAAGCCGCTGCAATATAAAGGGTGTAAAGGGAGCGTAATTCTAATATTATAAAGTATATTAAGACACGCCTAAACAAACTATGGAGTAACCCTAGGGCGCCCTATAGGAGAGTAAACTAATAACCCTAAAGTAGGGAAGATATATTAGAGAAACAGGTAGAGAAAGCAGAAGAGAAATGGTGCTGTGCTAGGGCCTAGGCCCATATTAAGGAGGAGGAGAGACATATAAGAGACTAGCAAAGACAATAGTAAGAGAGAGAAAGGAGCTAAAGTAGAGCATAAAAGAGTACTAGGAAACCATCTACCGTAGCATAATACTGGTTGGACTAATACTAAAGAGGTGTATAGGAGTTAAAGGTACAGAGGCTATCTTAGGCAAGAGGATCCTAAGCCGTAGCATAGTTAATGCTATAGGGGGTAAACACCTAAGGGCTCTAAGAAGGCCTAACAAAGGCAGAAAATATAATAGCAACACTCTTAAGAATAGGAATAATAGGACTAAAAGATTGGCTCCACTAGGTGGGTGTCCTAGTAGGTAGCCTAAGATGCAAATATGGCTGGCTAAGACAGACACTAAAGCATATAATACTGTTATGCCCCCTATACACTAACTAAGAAATAATGCTCTTAGTAGCTAGCACAGAGAACTATAATACACTACTCTTAATATAAAAAGGTCTTAAGGCGGTTACCTAGTAGCTTATTAGCTAAAATATACTAGACCAGTTCCGGGTTATAAAGGAAATAGTAATAGAAGGCAAAGGGGCGAGGATCAGGCGCCCCCTAATAACTTTACAGTAGTAGAGTTAAGTTTGCAATACTAGCGCGTCCGTAGGCTTGTTACGGCAGCAGTGGTTCCCAAGGAGGTCAAAAAGTAAGGTAGTAGAGCACCACAGGTGACTCGCAGGCGCTCCGCAGGCGAGTCCCAAAAGGCGGGGAGATGGATCACGGGGTTTTCTCATTTTCTTAAATAGAGTTTTCTCCCCATATGTAAATAAGGAGTAGTCCGCGTGGGCCCAATAGGGATCCGAATCGGACGTTAAGCAATGAATAATTAATTAATATTACTACTTATTTTACACCTAAAATTAACTAAATTATATATTCACTATTATTTGCAACCATCTACTACACCATATTTTCTAAATCTGCTCGTAGAAACGGCCAAAAAGCTCTACTAAAAGGCTTTGTATAGCCTTAAAAGTTTAATATAATATTAAATCTTTTCCGGAATGAAGCAATTGTTCCGGAATTAAGACAATAAAACTGATACACGATTTGTTCCTCTTTGAAGACGATCTGTTCTGGTATGAGGCAGAAATAATCCGGAACGAGCCGTGTGCTAGTATGGGGTAGAACAGTACCAGACTGCCAAGCACTGCCGCGTTTGCTCCTTTCATGTAGGAAGTATTCGGCCCTTTGTGAAGATGTCCAAGCCCTTTCATCCTACACATTGGAAATCCTGCTCGGCCTGGGGCTCCTTTAACACCAAATGCTCCGATATGGAAGAAAATCAACCAGTTATTCGGCAAGGTCTTCTTATTTCGACTAGGAAGCGCCATCCTAAACTCAGAAGATGTGGAAGCAGGCCTACTTTATCGAGGTATAAAGATGGTCTACTTTCTCTCAATGGATACAGAGCCCAGCACTTCATATTCTTAAAGAGGTTGATGAGTTCTTATTCCGTCATCCGGGTAAGCTAGAGAGACTTGCTGCAGCATACAAAAGCTTTCAATTGCTTAAGGTCAGTATGAGTGCTGTTTTGTTATAGCAAATGCCCACTCACTTCAATAGTATTATTTAAATGCGACTAAAGAAGAGTTAGAGAAAGTGCCTGAGTGGCTTCGCCTAAGGTCTGTGGCCCCCAATTATAAATATTGCGCAGAGGGTTAGCTTGCACGTGTAAAGGCCATCACATGCAAGAACGAAACACCCAGTCGCTTTGGACTTCTTTGCCTGGTAATCAAGTCAAAGATATTTGCTGCGTGCTAGGTTAACTCTTCTCGGGCCAACCCTTCGAGAGCGTTTGGTCCAGAACCACACCGAAATATTTCAAACTGAGGATATATCCCGGTGCTACTCACAATATCTTAAATTCGATTGGCCTTTCTCTTTCGAAGATACATTTTTATTTGACGGTGTGACACAGGCTTATTATCCAAGCCCTCTATTCGAACGCTACCACCGAGACATAAGATTCTGGGGGGTCACAGAAGAGTTTTATGAAACCTTCCCAGAAATGATGGTTGATATTAAAGGTGACGGGGTAAGATTTTAAGAAGCCGAAGTTCGTTAATCGTTAACTTTTGTCCAAGGAAAGTCTCTTGTTATCTCGGGAGCATGGAGTCGGGGGTCTGAACGGTATAATGTCTACAATTTGGCAGATGTATTTACAAATCTGTTAGCGGAGCTTAGCAAAAGGGAGGCCTCGTCAACTATCTCTTTTACAATTTCGCCCGCAGTCTGATTCTCCTTATTGACTAACCCAGCCACAATCCCCATTGGCCTATTTAAATATATTTCAGCATCAGGGCCAAATTCGAAGTACCTTACACTCACCTCAGCGCAACCTGATCCTCGATCTCTTCCGTCAGCTTGCCTTCACTGTGCAACTTATCCAACTCATGCTCCAGGGGAATAATGCCTCTTGAAGTAAGACTTCTAATCTCCCCTTGTCGGTTTTTCTCCCAATCATCGACGTAAGGATTTTTGAGAGCTCGCAACGGTCGTCCACTCCATATCAGCGATTTTACGGTGGAGTCAAATCCGGATTGAATGACACTTTGGCACTCAATATCAATCATTCGTGGACATGCAAACACCAGAAGAATCCCTTACGATTTCTTAGCAAATTCGGACGCCCCAGACTCTTTAGCGGCGACAAATCTTGTCCCAATCCAAACAGCGCTTGCGCCTAGCATCAAGGCAGCAGCTAGACTTCGACCGTCATTAACACCACCTGCGGCAACTAATAGAACGGGTTGGCCGGTCAATGGAGATTTGTATTGTTTGCAAATATCCGCGCATGCGGGAGTGAGAACGCTGTACACATCTCAGTCAGCAAAGCGAGGGTGATGCTGTGGAGTGCGAAGATTCGAAAAAGATATACCATACCTAAATGGTATATCTCCAGTATGCCCGCCCGCCTCTCCTCCCTGGGCACAAATAATATCTGCACCAGCTTGGCAAGCTTTGTGAACATGCTAAAAGGTTTAGTTGTTTTGAACTCCGCCACGAATTTTTTCGTACCTTGGGATGCCCTATGATATTCTACACACGTTAGCCTCTCCTCGTAACACCACTTCTACGGGTGTCCGATACCATATACAGAATGCCTGCGGCGTGTAGCTTGTCCACTGCCCATTTAGGGGGTACTCCAACAGCTGAAACGAAGAGCTTTGCACCGCCCTCAATTATCACGTCGAGGAGGTCGTTCAGGCCTCCTTTGGTATAGTCCACCTATATCAGATTAAACCGATATCAGTGAGTACTCAGCTAGAGTAATATTTAGCCAGAACCTACATTCGTTTTCCGCGCGTTTCCGCCAACCTGCGGGAGCAGCAGATCTACACCAAAGTGCAAATGTGGGTCTTTCAACAGCGCCTATATATCTTCAGAACCCAACCAGGGCATTGAATCCGATATTATAGAATAAGTGGAAATAGACCTTGGTTTCTTTGATCATCTCTCTAAGCATTTGAGGCGTGTAATTTACGCCTCCCAACACACCCATACCTCCTGCATTCGACACGGCTGCGACAAGTGGCGCGCCTGATGTTTGGCCCATACCAGCGAGGAGGATGGGATGCTGGATGTTGAGTAGTTGAGTGAGGGGGGTGGAGATAGCCATAGTAAATATACAGTTAAGTATATTTTTTATCAGAAAATGGAAATTCAAAAGAGTTCACTGCTCCTATAAGGAAGAAGTCTCATCAGATTTAAAAGCTTTTGCTTTTCAAATGCGTAGTAATAACAAATTTTGAGGTGTAGTAAGCTCTAGCAGCAATTGACAAGGTTCCCGAGTCCCCGCGCCGGGCTGAGGCGGTTGGTGTTCCGACTGATACCGATACACGCGGAACATTTCTGCCTCATTCCGGAACGCGTCGTTCTTGTTCCAGAATGAGTCGTGTATCGCTTTGGTCGGCTTCATTCTGGATCAATCGACTCATTCCAGAATAAGGTAGTGTTTTAAAAGTGATATGTATAGGTTGCCGCAGTTATATTAAGCTTAAAATTGCCTCTAGTATTATTTTACCACAGCTCTATAATTATAAGAACTTTTATAGAGGGCAGAGGTAGATCTTATGTGAGGCGACTTGGCTCTCTCTAATTACCCTAATTTGGCTTAGCTCAGGGGCGCATTACAATTAATTAAAATTTGGCCACGATTAACCTCAATTTTAACGTACGTGTTCTGCCTTATACCGGAACACGACTCGTTCCGGATTATTTCTGTTTCATTCCGGAACAAATCGTCTTCAAAAAGTGTCTTTTTGGGGTCGTTTTGAGTTTTATTCAAGCAATCGTGTGGAGCGTTGGCCTCCAGGGGTATTACGTGATTTCCATCTGATTGTCCACCCGATTGCTCAAATCAAGAATTAAAACGACCCCAAAAAGACACCTCAAAGGACACCAATTTGTGGCCAATCGGACGCCCCGGTCAAGATGCTACCACCGGTTAAATTTAAAGGCCCTTTGAAGATATTATATAAAAAATCTTTTCCGGAATGAGTCGTGTATCGGTACTAGGCAGAACAGCGCCCCCCACTCAAGTACAACCGCTCAAAGTATTACAGTGAACTATTTACAATACCGCATTCATAGTCTACAAGGCGGCGTAAGAACTAACCCCCTTGAAGCTTCTTGAGTACTAAGCATTGCAGCTTTCTCGGGCTTGCAAGGAACACTCTAAGTTTACGCAGAAAGCGGAAGCATATAAGGGAAGGCACAATATCGGTAGAGGAGTACCTTCTGGCCGACACAATGGCAAGAAACGAGATCAGCTAAATTTCAAATGTTTATGAAGCTTTCGGCGCCGTTATTGCGCTTGCTGTGAGTATCGCGGTGTTAAAAGGAATCCACGCAGATGCGTCTAACAATAATCGGGCATTGTCTATGCTCAATGCTATCTGCGCTGCTGTTTTTCTTGTACTCGCTATACCGTGGTCTGTCATGGAAAAGAGACGGCCTGGCTAAATCGTCTCTGCTGGTACGAGCCTTCTTACAGTGGGCTTTCGGAACGTCTACAAGGCCGGGAGCCACATTTTAAGACTAAAACAAACCCTAACGTGCTTCACCGGTATGTCCAATACCAAAGCCTCCCTTGTCCCATATCTGACCAACTCAGGCTTCTTCCTGTTGGGAGATTCGATCAACACTATATTTTAGTGGTGACGACGCTACAGAATGAAGTACTGTAGTATCCTATGACAGCACCATTCTAACCTACATGCTTCTGTTCTGCCCCATACTGGCTCGAGCCTCGTTCCGGAAAATTCCTGCGTCATACCGGAACAAATCGTCTTCAAAAAGGAACGATTCGTGTATCGGTTTTATCGTCTTAATTCCGGAACAATTGCTTCATTCCGGAAAAGATCTTCAAAAGATCAGGCCAATTATAAGGTGGTACAGCAGCGCATGGCTATGCACGAATCGTGAAGCTCTTTGAAATATATTATACTAATGACTTCGGTTTTCTTCCCCTCTTAATCTAATTGGTAAATCGTTATCGCATAGCGTCCAAAACAGCCTCAAATTACCCCAACTATACGTACACGACGTTGCCAAAACGGCTAGTTGATAAGCCTAAGTTTAGTGGTTCGTTTATATTTTATAACTAAGTCCAAGGTATTTCTCGTGGAGCCTCCTAAGGTGTTGATTTTCTTGTTACAATTACCCGATTAGGACTAGCGCAGGGGCTCCAAAAGTCGAACTTCAACGTCTGTCAAATTTTCTCATTCGTCCTTCCTTATTTACCGCCTCTACGCACGACTCAATTATATCCTCAACAAGATGCACGTCTTATCTGTAAGTTCTAAATATATATTAACTTGATTGCCAGCTTGAATCTAACACCAGCAATAGCAATATCAACCTCCGCGACAACCTCCGCGACAACCTCCGCGACCACCTCCGCACCTAATGCAATTGCCTCTCCTACCGCAAACGACTCCTACAACGTCTCTCACGCTATTCCTGCCTTCTCAGTTATAGTAAAGCCTGCCTTTGCTAAGTATCTAGAAGGAACCAGAGTTAACTAGCCTCCTGCAAGAGGCCATAGAAGGCTTGCTAATACTTAGCTTAGCGCTTAATTAAAGCGAGCCCAATGGGAGACCTTATCGCAAAGTCCTATACTACCTTAATCAATAATGGCAAATAGAGAAGGTAATCAATTAAGCCCACTATAAAGGCTGCGCAAGGCGAAGGAAAGGAAGACCATAGAGCGAGCAAGGTTAGCGCAACTAGGAGAAATCTAGATCGCAATCGCGCCAAACCTAAATAGGCAATCAGTCTACGGCCGGTAGAACCTCAGGGCCCGGTTTTTGAGAAATCTTAGTAAGATTGGAGCTTTGTAAGATTTTTAATTTTTGGTGTCGGGGAACGCAATCGATCACCCCCTACCCAACTAGCTTCCACCACTTGTAGGCTATATCTATAACGCGGAAAAGCCTTTAAATACACTGATTAATCGCAGCGTAATCTGGTTTAGACGGAATTTAATAATATTAGTGGTTAGAGGGGGGTAGTAAAATTTGATCTCTAGAGCCTTATAAAATCTCGTTAGAAAATTAAGATCTTATATTTTTATCCTAAATATGCTCCACCAGATGATCACTTGTAATATCAAGGATATATTATTACTTATTTTACGCCTAAAACCAATATTTATAACCATTGACTGCATAGTACTTCCTAAATCTGCTTATAGAAATAGCCAAAATCTAATAAAAAGCTCCACCAAAAGCTCCACCAAAAGCTCTACCAAAAGCTTCATATAGCTTCAAATATGGTATCAAATCTTTTCCGGAATGACGCAATTGTTCCGGAATCAAGACGATAAAACCGATACACGATTTGTTCCTTTTTGAAGACGATCTATTCCGGTATGAAGCAGAAATTTTCCGGAACGAGCCGTGTGCCGGTATGGGGCAGAACACTTCTTACTCAAGTTTCTGCGCCGTGATAAGCTCCTATGGCTGGCTAAAAATCCAGTAAAGATTCAAACTAGGCACCAAAACCATGTTCAACGCCACTGCAGTTTTGACCACCGCGTGCTCAGTGTGGGGTATGATCGGAAATTGCACTCAGAAATTTGGATTTCATAAAATTTGTGAATTTTGGTTCTTTCAGGTCTATTGGGGTCTCTCCTTAAGTCCGTTCTGCAGCTATTCAAACACAATGGTACAACACCCAGCTCTCTCCACGGCACCCTGCTGATCTCAGGTTCTGGTAGCTGTCTCAACCCACGCTCCGAGGGAAAGAAGTTCTCTTCTTTTCCTTCTTCGGAATTGTTGGCACAACATCGTCGTTCATAGGCCCCTTCGTTCCCAGTGCCATTATCGGAACCCCGAACAACAACAACTCGGCTCCGTTCTATTTTCTCTTCGCATTGAGTATCGTCAGGTATCTTGGCATTTTGTTCTTTGTCGACATGGAGAAAAGCCAGATTGAGCAGCAGAAATTTCTCGAGGATGAGCGGAAAGTGAGACAGCACCTAGAGAACGTGGTTTCGCGATCTTCAACTTCCTATCATTAGAGACTCTTATCTCTCCTGCAATTCAATATCTCAGCACTAAGTTTCAATAATTCGCTCAGTTGGCTGATGGATGAATGAGAAAGCTGCATGGCATTGGCGTCGGAAGGATTGTATTTTACTGCCAAAAATCCTTAACATCACCTCCCCGTATCTTTTTGCATATATCATCACATTTTCCAGGTAATTCTATTAGGTTCGCGGCCTTAGCTTCGTCTTATACCTCAACGGCCCCCTCCATAACCTTCACGGCGCTCCCGCTCAACATGATCTCCTTTACCCCATCTCCGCTTTCGTTTCTCGTCACACACACCCCAATTACGCTCTCCCTTCTCATTTCCACCCCTTGTGTGATAATATACTCAAATGGTCCCTTTCCCAAAGCCTTCTCTTCTTGTAACGCAAGCCACCCGGCCAATGCACTAGCCGCACTACCTGTTGCTGGATCCTCTCTGGACCCGTGCATTCTTGTTCGGAAGATCCTCCGTCCAGCATCATTTCGAGGTAATTCAACGTACCAATAAGTACCCGTAAACCCAACGCACCAAGGCCCGGCGTCCATCAATCCGCCAGCAGCTGGATCGTACGGATAGCCCGGCTTAAGGTTGCAGGTGCCGTATTTTTCTAGGCCGCCTAGGTCAGGGAGAGATGCTAGAATAAAAGCCATTCCTTTTACGATAGATACCACTGGATAAGAAGTTTCCTTGATGTCCGGAGAGATTGTTGTGACCAGTTTGGCAGCATGAACATGTATGTCGTGCGGTATTGCCGCGATGACTTTGCCATCATCTGATGGAAAAATAGGAATAGGTCCGGCTTTGGTGAGGAGTGACTTTACGTGTTTATTTCGGAGATAGTTGAGCAGAAAAAAAGTGCTGCCAATGGTTGGATGTCCCGCGAAAGGTACTTCCGCGATGGTGGTAAAAATATCAATCGGAATCACTCCCGCTCCGGGGTCTTGTTCATGAAGGAAGACTGTTTCTGAGATGTTGAACTCGGTTGCAATTGCTTGCTTCTGGGCTTGGGTGAGGTTGGCCCTGTACTGCGAAGGAATGATAACAATGGCTACTGGATTGCCGCTGTAACGAGTTGATGTGAAGACATCAAGAATTACAAAGGAGAGCTTCATTGCGAAGGTTTTCATGGAAGAGCAACCTAGGGATAGGGATTAGCAATATATGTCCAAAACGACTAAGTCATCTGTTAGGACATACTATTATCATGTGGGTGTGGTTATAATATAATCCATTGTAAATTAGAAAATCCTGATGAGTCGTTGATCCGGGCTGCCTCGGGCAGAAATCTAACCAGTCGGACAATCATTTTGACGATCTGTACACCTTCGCTCGCACCCGCCTCTCTCAATCATCATGGATTCAACCCAAATTTCTGCAAGGCGGCAGCGTCCACGGCCTATCCGGTCCTGCTTGCAGTGCCGGCGCATGAAGGCAAAATGCGATCGGCTCCTACCCTGCGGTCGTTGCGTTCGGATCGGTGCCTCTAGGGAGTGCTCCTACAATGATACTAGACATCCCAGACATTACACGCGCCCTTCAGAAACCTTGGCCAATAGCTCTGATGCGGAGCATATTTCTACCGGTCATGAAGCAAACTCACCGATCCAGAACGGACTTTCGGCTGATGCGACTAAAACAGCCAATGCGTCCAATTCATTCTCAAATTCTGAACCGACCGCCGCGGGGGTGCCTCCAACTACCTTGATTGATTTGTGCTCTCGGGTCGAAAAGCTCGAGGAGGCTTTTCAAGACCTAATAGATAAAGAGCTACCAGACAGTGAAACTAGCGCAGCTAGCTCTGGTTTTGCTGTCAGGCTACATCCCATGAAGACATCCGGTATCCTTGATTTTAAGGGTTTAAGATCACGTTATTACAGCCGTACTCATTGGATTACCCTTTTTCGGCGAGTAAGTCTTTAAGTCACCTGCTTCATGGGAGTGGCGAGCTGGGTGACGAACGGGTACTAATGTGGTTAGTTCAACGAAGCTGTAACAATTATGCAGCATGTTATGAAAGATTCTATTGTTCCTCCTCTAATTAAAGAAGTTCAGACATTGCAAAAACGGGCTTTTTCTAAGAGAAGAAAAGTAGCAAACGTCGAGACCTACCGAGAGCCTACAAGTACCATTGCCAAGTTGCTTGAAATCTTGCCTACTCAAGTGTTGTGTGAGAAACTCATCAATATTTACTTTGATACATGGGAAAGTACATTCAGGGTCCTGCATCGTCCGTCATTTCTCGACACTTTGCATGCGTTTTGGGATCTACCTCTTGAAGACAAGATAAAGTTCCATGGGTTGATTCCACAGCTGGTAGCTGTACTTGCTGTTGCGTGCTCAGCTACTTCCGGCATCTTAGCGGGCTCCATCTCTGATAGTGCGTGGTCAAATACGGCTTGCGACTCCTTGAATTTCTGGTTATTTGGTCTTCCACGTAAAGATCAGAACGAGATGAGTACTCTGCAAACTAACTGTCTTCTCGTTCTTGCTATGCAACTTAATATGTACCCACCTGACAAGATTTGGAACGCCACGGGTTCTCTTGTCCGCTCAGCGATGAGTATGGGACTTCACATCGACCCGGAGTCATCTGATTTATCTAGGCTCCAAAAAGAAATAAGGCGAAGACTCTGGTCAACCATACTCGAATTTGATCTCCAAGCATCCCAGACTGTCGGCATGGCACCGTACGTTCATGCCGATACGTTCACCTCAGAAATACCTGCAAATTTGACGGATTCTGACCTCAGAGCCGTTCATAATGTACCTCAACGAGACAGTTCGGTCCAGTGATCTACTTGGACTGGAGCTATCCTGGAGCGCCATATGGATTGCCCAAACTTCTGGAGCTGGATCGCTTGATTTTATTGGTGGACTGGACTGGATCTGGGCTTGTGGAGGCTCCTGGCGCTCCAGTTCCATTCCTTATTCAGACGTAAGGCTGATCAGGATAGGACGCTAAGGAGTCAATGCGGGTGGTGGCGGCCAATCAGTGACTTTTGTAGTATTACACCGTCTCAAAAGACGGTTTATTGCCGTAGAATTAAAGGGTTACCCTCCTGTCGCCCCTGCTACATACTACTTATTAATTTAGTGCTACCATGGCCGCTGAACGAACTCGCCCACCAGCGACGAATTAATCCAGTATTGCGCGCTTCTCGCTCTATTACAGTTAATCTGACCTCGCCCGCTTCGCCCTTAACGTACTCGCTCCTATAAGCGACGAATGCGAACGCCTGTTTAGTAGTTATAAGATATTGGTAGGGGGGGTACTTAGGCAGTCTCCTTGAACTCAGCGACGTGCACGTGATAGGTCACGTGACAGCATATGGGCCATCTTCTCGGGCTAGATACGGAGGATGATGATAAGGAGGTTCTGGCGATGATAGAGCGTGCTGGCAGTAAGGACGGATGTGACGATAAGGATGAGGGCAACGATGAGGACGTATTTAAGACGATTGAGACCTTTAAGGAGTAATATAAACGATTTAGGCCGAATTTAGTACGTCTGCATACTTCCTACTATAACACCAAAAGGACGCCAAGACTTACTATAAATAGTATATGGATTGTATGGCGCTCCTGGAGCCAAATCGCGATAGAACTGGAGTGGACTGGATTTAAGCCCGGATCCAGTCCAGTCCAGTCCAAGTAGATCACTGGTTCGGTCGATATATCCACGGATATCTCATCCCAGAATGTACTAGCAAGCTCACTTCGATTGAGGCTGGAGATTGCATCCCTTCTTGGCCGAGCTGAACTTCAAAAGCAGGACATTCAGAATCTCTTACGCAAGCGAGAGCTCATCGAAGAAGCGATACATAGTATTTCTCCCATACTAAGAATCGAGCAAAGCACAAATGAAAGTGAACGCCCAAGACGACAGTTTGCGTATGCCCTGGTGTATATGTCTCTCATCAGATCTCTGTTCTCAGTAAGCATTTTTCTTACCTCTGATCCAGGTGAGAGTGTAGGTGAGAAACAACAACAGAACTGTCTTCAGTGTGCCCTGTTAGTCCTTTCTATCTTTGATGAGGTTAGCTCAAGCGGACTGAGTAAAGATACTGGAAACACCCCCAAATTCGGTGACATCTTCTCGTTACTTTTTTGGAGCGACGTTTATGCTGCCATATTGACCCTTAGCCTGGAGGTTAAGAGATCGAGTATCGAAAGCGGCTCGACCATAGTTGGATCTTACAGCTCTTCAGTGTCTAATAGAAGATTTCTCGCATGGCCGAAGACCACTATCGTACGTACTGCCGAAGTCGGGATCGAAGCTCTCTTACGAAGACCTAACCATCCGGCGGCGGATCTTAAGAATGTTTCGAGGCTTTCCTTTGCCCTACAGTCAGCCATGACAAGCAGTAGCCTCGAAGAAAAAGTTCGAAGGAGTAAGGAGGGTATGTTAAAGGTCCTTGATGATTACAAACGATTCTTCACGAAAAGCGATTCCACCGCTGCGGAGAGTAACTTCGAATTAGCATTTGTAAGACAATTTTGCATAGGATTATCCAGAACAAGACTAACCGCCCTTACAGCAATCTCGTACAAGTGTTTCTAGTGAAGACCAGTTTATGGAGGTAAGAATAAATGCCCATCGGCCCAAGAGCCCTTTAATAGTGTTTAAGGATGAGACGCTCAATAAAATCCAACTTTTCCTTAGCGTCCATCTTTCTGTACGTCAACATCTACTAAAAATTCTAGGGGCTTGATTCCAACTTTGATACTGTTTTCTTCGATTATAACTTCGACCACTCTACTACCGACTTCTTCTCGCTGGAAATCTAGCGCAACACTTGGACCTCTGCGCGTTCTCCATTTCTAGATCTAAAGCAATATCGCTCCAACAAAAAGTGGACATCCTCGTTTTCTATCACCCTACAATTTAGCAAAAACCTGCGATTCTCTAAATAAAATCGTACCAATGAAGACACAGTAGCAGCGGCCTCTCAGTTGCTAATAACTGGTGTACTCCTGTCCCATTGATCACTGCCGACAGCATCTACCAAGAATCCTGCCACACTCTTCCTCGTAATCTTGGAAAAGATACCCACACCTTCTCCAAGATTCCCAGATATCTTGACAGGTTTCCCATCTCCTTCAGCCAGCATCACCGGTCTCGCCAACACATAATCCACGCCCGCGACCTTTACCTCCTCATCCACCAAATTATGGTCTTCAAATTGATAGGCCATGTTTGATTTCCGGAACAGCAACTGCAACGTACAATTCAGATTCTTGAACGAATCTGCCACTCCAAATGCTGACATGATTACAAGCTTCTTGGTATCATACTCTTTCATCAACTCAACAGCGTTGGCACATGAGTCGGCCATCATCCGCGGGGGCGTCACCGGTTTAGAAAACGGACTGTCGCTAGCGAGGCGAGCGTTCAGCGTAACTATTACGGCTTCAGGCGTATTTTGCAAGTCCTGGGTGAATGCGGATGCGACGTCGTCTTTGGAGGTTGGGCTCCCGCGGACGAGTGTAAGATCGGGTCGAGACTCTGGAGTTTCCAGAGCAGAAGGGTTGCGGACGAGAGCCGTGACTTTATAGCCTCGAGAAAGAGCTTCGTTAATTACGAGTTGGCCAGTGCGACCACTGCCTCCCAGGACTAAAATGCGTTTCCCGGACATGGAGTCGGATTGGCAGTCTGAAGGCGGGAAAGAGAAAAGAAAGAAGGATTGACGATTATATGAATGAATTAGCAAGAGGTCCTCTTTTTAATCAGAAAATTGTCCGTAGCAACGGTGATTTATTCCTCCTGTTTGAAATAGAGATACGGTCCTGCGGACTGGAGTTGAGTTGCTTTCGTGTTGTGCGAAAGTGAGAGGTTGCAATAAAAGAATTTCAAAATTTTAATTTTATATAGAATGCAATCGAATTTGGTTGGTAGCATACAGCTCTGGGGTACGAATACCCTCTGGCGAGTGTGCTATTGCGATTTATATGCTTTTTGGTGGAAAGTTCATGTCCGAGCCCAAACGGCTTTGGGCCGGAGCCGGAACGGTCGACAAACGGACGCGAGCCGGTCGAGTGATGGTCCTGTCGTAAGCAACACCATATGTGATAGTAAGTGCAATATATTTAAAGGGCATAGTCCCAGCACATAAGATGTTCAAATCAGTTATCCAACCAAAGAATCAAATCATTTCTCTGTCCAGAGCCTAGACCTCAAATCTCTCTTGCAATCGAAACTGTCATTTAACTACCCTGTCCAAAGTTTCAAAATGCTCCAAACACCACCAAAGAATGTCGCTATCATCGGAGCTGGCCTAGCTGTAATAATTCTCTGGTAGATATATTTCTCGTGTTCAAAATGCTAACAAAATTTCTAGGGTATGTGCCTTGCCATCGAGCTCCACAAGCGTTCAATTCAAAGTACTATTTACGAACTTCGCAACCCAACGCGTCTGACTGCAGGAGCACTCATGCTCTCTCCCAATGCAATCCGTATTATGGAAGATATTGGACTCTATCGGCGTGTCAAAGATCAAGGATACCTTTTTGAAAGTATTGCGTTCAAGGACGCCGACGAGAAAACCACAGGAGTTTACTATCTCGGGCATGAAAAGCTTTACGGGTACCAGTGCCTCAGATTACACCGACAAGTCCTTCTTGACGAGCTCAAAGATATACTCCAAGAAACCAACATCCCCATCGTATATGGCAAGAAATTCTCGAGCATCATCAGCGAGACATCCGAGAGCGTCACTTTCAGTTTCGAAGATGGCACCACTGCGACCGCCGATATGCTCACCGGAGCAGATGGGATCCACTCCACTGTACGTCGCTATATCGCACCGGGAACCACAGCAAACTTCTCGGGGCTCCTCGCCCTAACCTGCGCCTTGCAGAAGAAAGACGTGCGTTTCCCGAGCATTGAGGGCGAAGACGAATACCATCTCCCCGTCGCCATCAACGGCAAGCCAGGACAATTTGTTATGGCGCCGCAGAGCACCGATGGCGAAGAGCTCCTTGCCGGAACACAGATCCCATACCCGGAGCAAGACCGCGCAGGCTGGGCGCGCCTCGCCGCCGACAAGGACGAGCTCCTGCGCCTAATGCGGAAAGATTACGAGCGCTGGCCTGAGACGGTAAAGTCGGCTCTTGACAGTGTGCCTAAAGAGAGTATGTTTGACTGGCCTTTCTACACTATGCCGAAACTTCGTTCCTGGGTTTCTGCAGAAGGGAGAGTCGTCATTCTTGGTGATGCTGCGCATGCGGTGCCGCCGGCAGCGGGCCAAGGCGCGAGCCAGGCATTTGAAGATGCGCATACGTTGGCGATGTTGCTAGAGAGGGTATTAGAGAAGGCGGGTTTGCAGGATGCGTTGAGATTTTGGAATGATAAGAGGCAGAAGAGGATTGATGAGGTGGTTAAGCTGACGCTGAAAATAAACAATATGAGATTGCCGCAGGAGCAGAGGGAGAAGCTTGCGGAAGAGGATATCTCACTTTCGGATGAGGGGGGGCAGCTGGCGTGGCTGTATGGGGTTGATATTGGAAGAGAGTTCTCAGACTGGGTCGAGGAGAGGACTGCAAATTAATATTGAGAAGGGTGGAAAAGTTATCTGGTTAGAAGGATTGTGAACTAGTTCGAGATATTACAGGTTGCTTAGATTCAATACTATCTTGGAAATTTGGTTTGGTAGATTTGTTTGGTAGATTTGTTTGGAGCTCTTAGAGAAGCACGCTGCTCTTCGCAACAATTAACGTCTTCTTGAAACTTAGAACATTCATAATGATAATAGTGCCATGTACTCACTAAGATAGTTTTGACTTCTGGTGTATTACTTACGGGTTTCAGAGTTAACTGCAAAAACAGTTTTATTGTAGACTAAATATATCAATAATTTTTATGCGTTGAAGTCCATAACGAGTCTTCCGGCAACCTGACCTTTCTTTAGCTTTTCTACTGCCTCCGGAAGCTGAGCTAAAGGAAAAATTTCATATATTGGTTTCAGTAAACCCTGATTAGCGAGCTAAACCCGTCCTTTAAAAAAGGATCTGGACGGAGTTTTTGTCGACCTGAATCGAAGTTCCTTACTACCATCGTAATACTGTCTAACGACCTAGATCGTCTATACGAACTATATCTCAGTTGTCTCGTATCTTGAGCTTATATGTCTTATCAAACGTCTCATTACCTGTTTCTCTTAACTATGACCTACTACATGATGACGTCGTCGTTATTGTATTTAGACCTACCTAATGTATATAAGAGAGCTTCTAGAGCCCTCTTTAATAAACAGAGTTTTTATTCCTAATTGTCCGTTTAACAGTTATAAGCCCGGGCCGTTTACTATATTATCTTTAATTCCAAAGCCTTTATTCCTATTAATTTTAATTATTATCTTAATTATAGATAACTACCCACAATGACTTCTTAATAAGAAACCCCTCCCGTTATTATATTATCCGTTATCCTTATAAGCCTAAATAATTAGGACGAATAGATTAAGGTTATTAAGTTAAAAGCAAATAATAATCGTCTCTAGAAGTATATTAACCTATTAACACCTAAGACCGATCTGCCACAGCTTAAAGAACCTATTTGTGCTTTACCTAAGGATACTAATAGCTAGGGGAAGATAAAGCTCGCGGACCTAGATAAGGAGGAGAAGGAGGAGCTTTATACGCTTAAAGCTGACTATAGGGACAATATAAAGCTATACAGAAAACAGCTATTAGCTCTTAATACGTTACGCAGCCACATTCTAAGCTCCATCTCACATATCTACCTCATCTACACGTTTAAATACACCACCACCTATAACGTCTTAGTATCTCTTAAGAAGAGAATTACTCTAACTAACCACGCCTAAAAGCTTTAAATAGCCACTTAATATATAAGGCTTAAGAAGGCGCCTTAGAACCAGAACTTTAAGGTCTAGTTATAAGAGTAGAAGAAGGTATATACTAAGTATAAGGAGCAAGCTCTACCTAAGGTAGATAGTAATCGTTTGGTAAAAGACTTCGCGTATATAGTTAAATTAATTACACTAAGCTAGTTAGAATATTAGAAGAATAAGCTTAATAAGCGTAAGTAGGAGAAGAAAACGCTTTCTACCTTTTTTAAACTGGTTAAAATATACTAAAACCACTATTATATGGACCTTGCCTAGAAGGGTAAAACCCTACAAGAAGGATCCTTTAAAATCACCTTTAAAGATAAGTCACTAAATTTAAAGCCTAAATTAAAACCTTAATTATCAGCAGATAAGCAGAAAAAGGAAAGGCAACTACCGCTAGAGTGCCTATGCGGAAAATATTACTACTTTAATAAGTGCTAGTATATCGTAGAGTTAATTCCTTGCCTATTATGGTTTAAACTAAGTAACAAAATTTAGAAGAAGGTAGATAAGAAGATTACTAATATAACGCCTAAAATTAAGGCTTGTATTAAGCAAATTAAAAAGGACAATTAAGCTAATAAGAAGGATAATTAAGCTAACAAAAAGCCAAAGGATGGCAACCAGTAGATGTAACGGCGCTATCGCACGTTACCTGCCAAATTCTGCCATATTCTGCCGACCTGCGATTGGCCCGCCTAAAGCTAGCGCCTTAGCGGCTCACCCTACATATTTATTTACATCGGTCCTAGCGACCCCTTTTTCCTTCTCTTTAGCTTAGTATCTTCGTAATATAGCATTCGTTTAAGCTTCGGTTTAGAGGCATTTATTTAAGCCGTAATATTATACTAAGCTCTCCCTACCTTGCCTAGGAAGGCCTTAATAATATCCCACCCTAAAGAAACTTTGTCTGCAATGACGCATTAACACGCTATACTTAGACACCAAAACAACTCTATATTACCTGGGAAGGCCTAGATAATATCCCACCTTATAAGCCAGACAGGACTAGACCTATACCCCCAGAATTAAAACTAAAGCGTATAATACCGACGAACCTTAGAAAGCCAACAATGGCACCTAAAGTAAGCTTATTTAAGAGAGCTGCCTCTACCTAAGAGGAACCTAAGATCCAATTAGGATTAGAAATTAAAGATAATAATAATATCGTAGACATACGCGAGTAGATTTGCGCCCTTATAGCCAGCTAGGAAGCTAATTGTCTTAAAGTAAGAAATATATAAGAGACCCTATAAGAGATCCTAGAAAGCCTTACGGCCCTATAAAATAGCCCAGCTTCCCTTTTTTAAAGCCTTAGCTGACCTATTTACTCTACTAAATATAATACACTAGGGAGTACGGATATAATAATAAAGTAATTAAAGTCCGTTAAGCTTTTTAACCCCCTACTACTATCTAATAGGATAGACCCTACCTTTAAGAATTAGAGGATTTAAGTATAAGGAAAGCTCCGTATTAACTATAACTATTTTCTTTCTAAAGAAGCTAAAATACTCTATCTTTTTAGTCAAACCATTAGGGACGCCTAACGGCACCTTTAAGCCAAGTTTAAGGACGACTTCCCTATCTAATTTATATCTATTAACGAGATAATACGGCACCTAGCGGCTATCTATATTAACCCGAATAAAGTACGGGATGCCTATTATAACTATAATTACCTAATAATAAAACCGAACTAACCCTTTACCAAATTTTAAACTTAATTCCTATACCTTATAGGAGAAGGCTAGGTTCCCCTTAAGAACTACTAATTAGACCTATATAATAAGCTAATAATCTAGCTATAAGAAAAGATCGCTGTAACCTTAGATAACCTACCAACCTATAAAAGACTTACAGCTTATTACCTATTATTAGACTTAAAACTAAAGCAGATTAACGCCCGCCCTAATTAACAGAAGCAACTCTATAATAATTAGAACTCGCTAGCTATACCTATAGGAGCTAGAGCAGGAAGATAAGTTATAACTACTCTTATACTAAAGGCGGTTATAACTACGCACCGGCGAGCCTCGCCCGACTAGCTATATACCACACTATTAACTAGTATTTACCGTAATACTCTAATTAACCCTGCCTTAGCTACGTGCTTTAACTATAATAAGTAAGGTTACTTTGTCTTATCCTACCTAGAGCTAAAGGATATAAGCGATATTAAGGAGATAGAGAAAGGAGAAACGTCCGATAAGTTAGGAAAAAAAGAACCCTAGGGAAAGACTCCCCCCTAGGGTACCCTATTAATCTTAAAGAGATTAATCTTAGTTAGTTAATAGGTGGAAAGCATTTTATGGTTTTATATATAGTATCTTAAAATAGATATAAAGTTAATATAACCGCCCTTATTAACACTAGAGCAAATAGCTTTGCCTTTATAAATACTGCCTATGTAAATAATATTGCTAAGTTTCTAAATGCAGAAGCTATCTAACTAGAGAAGCCTATTTAGGTAAAGGGCTATAACGGCTAAGCCGGTTAGCCCGTTACCTACGTCTTAAAGTTATATATNACTNTTAACNGANNACGCTAATACGGTATCCCCTTTTGCATTCTAGACCTAGGGTCCTATAATATAATCCTTAGACGAAAATAGATGTCCTATTTTAATATTTAGTTAAACGTATAAAAAAGACAGTTTATCTAGCCGGAGGATAGACTAAGGTTACCCTCCTTTATTAGGGAGATCCAAACTAACCGCAAGATACTAGCTGTAAGGGCTAACCCTACCTACTAGTAAAATATCCAGGCTTGTAACCTAGCCTTTACCTAAAAGGACACCCGCCGTGAAGCTGGAAAGAACTCTATATTAATAAAGATACTCTCCCAAAGCGCTATATTTAAAAAGGACTCTACGTATAAAAGCGGGATAGATAATAACGTAGATAATATCTAAATTATACAGATTTAACCGTTATGGAAAAGAACGTATTAATAGGATATAAGGGATAACCTTTAAAAGATACAATAGGAGCTAAAAGGAGTAATAATAACGCTAGTACCTTAGAAGTCCCTAAAGTCATATACGCCCCTATTATCAGTTAACCCCCCTACTGTAGATATCGCTGTAATTAGCGCTATAGCGTTCCACTTTAATATATACCGGAAGGATAATAAGGTCTTTATAATAAGCCTATATAAGATTAACCGAATTATTAATAATAGAGAGGAAAGGCCAGATAAGGAAACCAACAAGGAACTAATTAAACGCCTCCTTTCTACTATTTATATAGGCTACAAGGATACATTCTTAAAGGCGGCCTTAGATAAGTTACCCCCTTACCAGATATATAATTATAAGATTTAATTAAAGGCCAATAACTCGCTAGGCTATAGCCCCCTCTACTATTAATTAACGGATAAGCTAAAAGCAATAAAGCAGTACTTAATTAATAACCTGGATAAAGGGTTTATCGAGCTAAGTTAAGCCCCTTTTACTTCCCCTATCCTATTTATAAAAAAGCCTAATAGAGGCCTTCGTTTTTATATTAACTATTAGAAGCTAAACGCTATTACTTAAAAGGACTGGTATCCTATTCCTTTAATTAATAAGACCCTTACACGTCTAAGCTAGGTAAAGATCTTTACTAAACTTAATATCCGCCAAGCTTTCCACCAAATTAGGATAGACCCTACATCTAAAGATTTAACAACGTTCTATACCCGCTATAGTTCCTATAAATATAAAGTTTTTCCTTTTAGACTAATAAACGGACTAGCTACGTACTAAAGGTATATAAATAACGTTCTTTTTAATTACCTCAACGAATTCTACACGGCATACCTAGACGACATTCTTATATACTTAGACAATAAACTTAAGCATTAAGTTTATATTAAGAAGGTCCTAGAGAGATTACGGAACGCGGGCTTATAAGTTAATATTAAGAAATGCGAGTTTGGGGTAAAACGTATAAAATACCTCGGGTTTATCGTAACTATAAAAGGAATTAAGATCAACCCTAAGAAGGTAGAGGTAATCCGTAACTAGAAGCCCCCTTATATAGTAAAAGGAATCCAGTCCTTCCTTAGTTTTTATAATTTCTACCGCCAGTTTATCCGTAACTACGGAATTATAGTAAAACCTCTTATATAACTAACTAGGAAGGATACGCCTTTTATCTTTAATAATAGCTATATAAAGGCCTTTAAAGAGGTAAAGGATTGGCTTATCTCTTCCCTAATTCTTTATTACTATAACCTGGACCTTAAATTAATGCTAGAAACAGACGCCTTTAATAGGGTTATAGCGGGAATCCTATTACAGTTATATTTAGACGGCGAATGGTACCCTATAGCTTTCTTAAAGATAATAGACCCGGCTAAGTGTAACTATAAAGTATACAATAAAGAAATGCTAGCTATTATTTAATTACTCTTNTAATGGCGCGTAGAGCTTAAAGGTATAAACTCCTAGATTAAGATATATATAGATTATAAAGCCCTAGAGTACTTTATAACTATAAAGCAGCTTATAGGGTAATAAGCCTAGTAGGCCGAAATACTCTCCTAATTCTTTTTTATAATTATATATTATTCTAGTAAGCAAAACTCTAAGGCTAATGCCCTAACCTAAAGAGAATAAGATATAGGACCCTAGGATAAGCTAAAGACCCAATATTGGACGCGCGCCCTCCTCTATCTAGAATAGCTTAACCTGCGGATCCTTAAGGAGCTAGACTCCTAGCAAAACGAGCTAGCACTAATAGAGGAGTCCTTAGATAAGCTAATAGGGCTAATTAACCGCCTCCTAACTATAAACCGCACGGCTAACGCCCTAAGGGCCCTCTATAAATAAGCCGTAAAAGAAAACCCCGATTTTAAGATAGAGGAAGGATTGCTCCTATACTAAGAGCGGCTTATAATCCCTAACATTGATAATTTACGGACTAAACTAATCCGCGAAGCTTATTGCCAAGTCTCTATAGTATACCCTAGCAAGAATAAGACCCGTAAAATTATTAACTGCCGCTACTACTGGCCAAGAATAGTTGCGGATATTAATTAATATATACGGAACTGCGAAGACTGTTAGAGAGCTATAATCCCACAGGATAAGACCCTAGGACTACTTAAGCCACTTCTAATACTAGAGCGCCCTTAGCAGTATATCTCTATAGACTTCTATAAACTACTTAGGGACCGTAACAGATACGATATAGTTATAGTTATAGTTAACCGCTTTAGTAAACGCCCATTCTTAATTCTATGTCACAAGAACATTAATACCAAAGAGGCAGCCTGGCTATATGTCCATTACGTCTACCGAATTTACAGACTATTAGATACTATTGTATCCAATTATAGGCTATAATTTATATCGGCCTTCTAGAATAAATTTACCTAAATCTTAGGCATTAAGCTAAAGCTTTCTATAGCTTATTACCCCCAGATAAACGGTTAGATAGAGATTATAAATTAGTACCTAGACTAGAGGCTTAGGCCCTTTATTAACTATTTCTAGGATAACTGGTCTAAACTACTACCCTTAATAGACTACGCGCAAGCAACCCTACCCTATAACTCCACAGGGTTTGCCTTAATTCAGCTAGAAATGGGATACTTACCCCACATAAGCTTTAACTAGAAAAGGCCAGAAGAACCCCAGACTATATAAGAGAAGCTATCCTATACTAAGGCCCAACAGTACGCCAAATAATTAGAGGAGGCTTAGACGGTAGCCCGCGAAAACCTAGAAAAAGCTCAGAGGTTAATAGAACAGTAGGTGAACAAACACCGTTAAGAGCCCGATTTTACCCCTAGCGATATAGTCTAAGTTATAATAAGGAATTAAAGGACTAAACGACCTAGCCGTAAGCTGGACTACTAGATAGCAGGACTATATAAGGTTCTTAAGAAGATAGGCAACTTATACAAGATAAAGCTCCTAGACTTAATTAGGGTTCACCCTATTTTCTCGCTAAATAAGTTACGGAAAGCTACGAACGACCTATTGCCTAGACAAAAGAACGAGCCTCCCCTACTAGTTTAAGTAAACGGTGATAATAAATGGGAGGTTAATAAAATACTGGCCTATAAGATAGTACGGGGAGCGCTAAAATACCATATCTAATAGAAGGGCTACGATTCTGACCCAACCTAGTACCTTACGTGGAACTTTATAGGCTGCCCCTAGAAGCTTAAAGAATTCTATAATTAATACCCTAATGCGCCTAGACCCCCGAAGTACCTAGACGAATAGATAAAATACTAGTATAATAAAGACGATAAGTTACCGGAAGAATATAGGGACAAAAACGCCCTAAAGCCCTAATACAGCTGTCTGCCAAATTCTGCCATATTCTACCGTTTTCTGCTAGTACCGTAAAATTTCAGATATCCAGGAACTTTAACCGCCGGTTAAAGTTATCTAATTGGTCAGATCCGTGCTAAGACTTTTAGCGGCTACTCTTTCTAGCCTAGTGCTTCCACTTAGCCCACAATCGCCCTTTATACTTAGTTAGGACGGACTTATGTCCCCTTTATCTCCTTATCTTATATTTTTATAATCCTATGTTTATAAGCCTAGTGCTACTCTATTTTTTCTAACTAAGCCTAAGGGCAGGCTTTCTTTTAAAGAGGGGGGTGATGTAACGGCGCTATCGCACATTACCTGCTAAATTCTGCCATATTCTGCTAACCTATAATTAGCCCGCCTAAAGCTAGCGCCTTAGCGGCTTACCCTATATATTTGTTTACATCGGTCCTAGCGACCCCTTTTTCCTTCTCTTTAGCTTAGTATCTTCGTAATACAGCATTTGTTTAAGCTTCGGTTTAAAGGCATTTATTTAAGCCGTAATAGTAGAGCTCTTAAGAGCCCTATAAAAACTTTACAGTTTATTATATAGGAGCCAATAACATAGCTTCTAATTACAAGCTTTATAATAGTGTAATTCTTAACTTAGGAATAAGCCTATACGTCTTTAACAATAGAGCTAGGTTTATTAGCGATATTAAGCCTATATTAAAACGCGTCTATATAGGCTCGTATATAGAAGAAATTATAGGCTATAGTATAGCTATAGTTACAATTAACAACCTAAAAGGGAAGAGATAGATACAACTCTTAGGAGCAGCCTTTATACTAGGCTTCTATACTAACTTAGTATATCTTAATAAGCTTAATAATAAGGGAGTCTACTAGAATAATAAAGAGAACACTTTCTGTTGGTACCAATTTAATGGTATAAGTGAGTCGTGTTTAGGGGCACGAAATACGTATAGTATCGTATGCTTATTTAGACGGTGGTAACTGACTCTTGTATTGAAGCAGACTACGTAGTCTATATACTAATGCGACCTCCCCCTAATTAGTTAGTGCTTTAGGGGTGCACTAGACGCGTAAGTGGGTGGTTGGTGCACCGAACGCGTAAACGCGTACTCGACGTACCGTACGCGTAAGCACGCGGTTAGTACGACAGGTGCTGTAATTATACACTAGCGGTACTTGGAAAATGAAACCACTTATATATAGCCTCCGTAATTGTCTTAATAGAACCATAAAACACATAAGAAAATACATAGGAAATCTCCTCCCGAGGTGCCTTCTAGGCTGCCTTCCAAACGGTGCCCCAAGCTGGCCGTAAGTCCTGCTTACGGTCCGTAAAATAAATCGTACGGCCTTTTGACGGGCCGTAAATGCACCGTACGGCCTTCCGACGGGCCGTAACTGAACCGTAAATGCTCCGTTAGTCTCGCTCTACCCATTTTATGACCTTTAGGTTAAGCTTATTTATGTTAATTAGGGTTTTAAGAGCTTAACACGGCTTTACCTTAGTTATGGCGTCTACTAGGTTGTCTCCGCTACTAATCTATTTAACCTCCGTAATCTTACGTTGTTCGTAGGCCTGACGTAAGCACATTAGGTCAACTATAAGCCTTTTCTCTTATGTCATACCTAGTTTAACTAGGCAGTCGTAAAGGGACTTTAAATTGGTGTATAAAACCAGGGGTAACTACTCTAGTTGTAGAATCTTCTAGACTGTTAATTTAATTGCGGCTGCTATATTAAAGCTATAAGCTAGTGCGTATAGTTTAGAAGCTAGTACGCTACGGGTTACTTATTTGCATTTAATTAAAGACCAGTATAGTATATTTGCGTCCTAATTATAGTCCGTAAGTACAATTACAAAGCCGATTTGTAATAATAGGTCTTTGTTATTAGTAAAGGAGGCGTCCGTAAATACTAGTAAGCTAAGGGAACTTAAGTCTAGTAGTACAAAAATAAGTCCCCTTACTACATTATCAATTTGCCACTAAATGCGCTTATTAAGCTGCTTAATATTTTCTTCTTATAGATCTACTGCCTAGGCCGCAAAGGATAAGTTATAGGCAGATTTGGGTTGGCAAACTATGGCAATATAGGCGCCTCTTACACGCTGTGCAGCGTATTAGTCCTTTGTATTTACGGTCTTATAGGTCTCTCTACGGGAACTAGTAAGGTCCGTAGGCTTTACTATAACAAGCTTTAGGTTTTAAGCTTGGCGTTCCTAGGTTAGCTAGATTAAGTTACCCTTTTATATAATTAAGCCTCCGTTAAACTTAATTGGAGCCTACTTAGTTAACTACTCTCACGGCTTTACTAAGAACTTGGCCTTTTATAGTTTAGTTTCTTTAGCGTCCGCAAAGGTCTAGTCTACTAGGAAGAGGGTATCGTCTATTTAAAGCCCGACGATACTAAGGCCGTTTAATAGGCTATATAGGAGGTAGGGGTTGTAGGTCAACTGTTCCATTTTAAGCTTACTAACGTAATATTGGTGGTACGTCTTAAACTAGTAGTTCCCGGCTTCTGGTACTCCGTAAAGAGGTTTTATAACCTATAAAATTGTTCCTAGTTATAGGTTAAGCTCATAGGGTAGTTATATAAAGATGTCTCTGCTTAGGTAGGTACTAGACTATACATAGGCTTGCAAAATATCCCGTAAGTATAAAGCTATAGGTTTAATTTGCTATAGGCCGGGTATAAGTACAAGTATAATCCGTTGGCTAACTTGTTAAATCATAAGCGATTACGTAAGGACTAAGTCCTTTCCTTAGTCGTTATAAGCTTATACAATAAGCCTTAACTTTTCAAAGGCTTTATTAGTACTAGGGTACTTAATTTTATTAATAAAGCGTAAGTTAAATATACGGACGCCTTATGGAATATCCTTTTCTGCTATAACTATAAAGACGCCTTTCTCAAGTAGTCCGTTAATCTCTTTACGTCGTAAGGCCGTGAACGGGGCTTCCTATATTAAAACTAATATATCTATATACGGAGATTGCCTTACGGGTATACCTGCGGAGCTTACGGATATGCCTATAGAGCTTACGGATATGCCTACGGAGGTTATATAGTTCTCTGTCGCAGGGTTCTTATTTATAGGGTGCTTCCGAGGGCGTCCTTAACCGCGCTTTATAGTCGGCTTAATAGGTTTAGTGAGTTCCTTAGGGACTTCTAGGGTAGACAGGGGTGCTTCTAATTTGTTTAGTTTAGCGGTTGCTTCTAGTTCGTCTAGCTTAACGTTATGGGTATTTTTGGGCCAAAAGTAGGGTTTTACGGACGTGCTTCTGAACCTAGTTGGCCCGCTAGGAAGTTATACGCAGTACGTCTCGTTTTCTACGGCTAGTAAACGGTAGGGTCCGGTTTACTTGCCGCTTTTACGCTATATAAGGACTTTAGAGTTAAGCGGGAGGTCGTATACTAAGGTTGTATTAGGTCCGTTACGGTGGTATAGGGCGTTATTAACAGTTTGTTTGGCCCGTAGTTTGACTATCTTGGCCATCGCCTTCCGTATTACAGCTGCTCGTTCTGTAATAGATGGGGCAGGAGGATCTAGATTACTTATCCTTAGGTAGGCTCCGTAGACTAAGAGGGTGGGTACTAGTCTATCTGGGCTAGCGGTGTCGTTAATGGCTTTTACAGCTATCTATAGAGCCAGTTCCTTTTAAATATCCTTACATTTGTCCGTAATAATCTAGTAAGCTCTCTGTAAGGCTAGGTAAGCTCACTTAATAAGCCTAATGGACTAGTGCGCCTTAACTAGAACAGCTTTTGTTGATATAGCTATGGCCGTAGTATACTGCTAGAATTCCTTACTAATAAAGTTCCTACCGGCGTCGTGGGTGATATACGTAGGGGGTCTAACGTATATATTAATCCAGCAGGTCCGTAGAATATCCTAGGTATACTTTATAGATATATTTTATAATTAACGGGCGGCTTAGTAGCGGGTTACCTTGTTAATTATATATAGTACTAGGCTGCCGTTAATGTACATAATATCTACGTACACTAAATGGTTGAAGTTAAGATCCTTATAAAGGGTGAACTTAAATCGGCCTAGAGAACGTCCGTATTTCTAGCAGTAGGAGCAGTATTTAGTTAAGTAGTTAATTACCTTTCTGTTAACGTTATTATATCCAGAGCGTTTAAGGACTTTATACAGCTTTTCGGCTAACGGGTGGCCAAAACGGCGGTGTAGGCGGTAGATCTTAGTACTAGTAAGGTAACACGGGTTATAGTTAAAAGACTCTTAAATATACGTCCGTAAGGTCTCTCCCTATATAAGAAACGGGTGTCTAAATCGTTGTGTAATTGGCAGGGTAACGTATTTACTTCCTGGGGTAGTTACTAGGCCAATTAGGGTGTCCGTAACGTTATTATAGTATACCTATAACCTATCTATGTCTGCAAGATAGAGTAGGAAGGGGGTATCCGCTTTTACTACGTGGAATTTAACTAGGCCAATAGGAGTCTTAACTGCAATTAATCTAATTAATGCGGTTAAGCTGATGCCGAACTGGACGTTTACGGCCCTAGTCTACGTAGTGTCAATATCCGCATTATTATTTATGGTGGCCTTATATGCAAGGTATTGCCCATAGCCTGCGGTAGACTTCTTAGAGGCACCTATATTAATTATAACGCCGTAGAATTCCTTAGGGGTATAGCGTTCTATAGTAATATATGCAAATAGGTCCTGTTCGTGGTTTATAACGTCTATAATGGGGGTGCTTGCGGAATAGTTTTTAGGCGCAACTAAGTGTATAAAGGAACGGTCAGCTAATACGGTTATAATATTAAAGGCTTAGCTGTCCGTAAAAGGTCTAAAAGTAGTTAGGAATGTCTCTAAGGTCTCTTATTTCTAAGCGTCTAATTTAAAGTCAATTATAAGGGCTTCTATTAACTTATTAGGGGGCTCTTCTACTTCCTCTCCTTCGTATTCCAAAATAAACTGGTTAATACGGCTATTAAGTCTCTTCCTAGACTTGTCACGTTCTTCCTAGGTATGCCTTATAGACTAATATCCTTCCTTACCGCACATAAAGCACTTCTGGCTGGTTCGTTTACGGGGGTATGTTTTTGTACGGGGGTTACTACGGGGGTTGCGGGTAGGACTTGGTCGGTACGGGTGCTGCTAGCGGTAGCGGCGGTCTGTAAAGTAGACGTCTGAGTCTGTTTGCGGATATTAAATATCCGCAGTAAAGGCTTGAGTGTTGCCTGGTAGGTTTAAGACTTTATACATTATAATAGAGGAGCGTAGATCGTTAATAAGGCTAGTTAAGGTATCTGCAGGCTTATAATAGGCGTACTTGTAGGGCTCTACTTCCTGGCAGGCCGTAATAAGTTTGTTATGCAGGAAGTCGTCCGTTTAAAGCTTAGCGTTAAGGCCGTGCTATAGGTGCCGGAGGTCCTTAATAAGTATTTACAGACACTCTATAGTCAATTTTTCGGTGTTCTTGTCGATTACGGTCTATAGCTTAGTTGCATTCTATTAGGTAAAGATATTACGCTTATATTCTAGTCCTTTAAAGTAGTTGCGTATAGCTTTATATAGCTTATTAAAGGGAACACCAAGGGGTTTGCTCTTAAGGTTGGTGTAGTAGTGGTTAAGGGCTAGGCCGCGCAGCATGGTTAAGTAGGCTTGGCTAAGTACCTATTTAGGAATATTAGCCTTCTAACAGAGGTCCGTAAAGATAGTTAGTTTAAAGTTAAAATTATCGTTTTCACCGCTGTATTTAGACTCGTCGGTATAGAGCTTGGCTAGGTTAGCTAGCTCCTTACCATAGGTCTTTACTTAGGTGGGTTGCGGATCTATAACTTGCGAATTTGTAGCTTGCGGATATATAGCTTGCGGATCTATGGCTTAAACAACGGAAGTAATTTAGTCCGTATTTTGGGTTACGGGGGTGTTGTGGTCCATAGCTTGGGTATTAGGTATATTTTAGCCGGTAAGGTTGGTTCTAAAGCCGCTTATATTTATGGGACGAATTTGGTTAAGTGGGTTAGGTATAAGGCTAGTAATTATATTAAGTTTAGGACAAGTAAAGAGTTCCTTAGTAGTGTTGTACTTGTCTAGGAGTTTTTCCTTAGTCTATTCTATTTAGTCTTCCTTATATGTTGTGTTATATAGGGACTATACAACAGTGACTCGTTTATTCCTTTTAACCTATACGCCTTAGTCACGTAGGAGGGTCCATAGGTTGTGGATGGTGGTAGGGTTGTATGCTTTAAAGATAGCCTCCGTAAAGTCCGCGAAGTCCTCCTAGTATTGCTCCCATAGGTTAACGTTTATAAACTTAAAGTATCCGTACTTAAGGGTTTTGAATTTAATGTAGTTGTTAATATTAGGTATAGACGTAAGGTCGACTCTTTACCTCTATTTATTCTAACCTTTATTAACTTGCTTTCTAATATCTGCTATACTTGTGTAGGGTAGTATATAGCGGGTGGAAGGGTCTTATAGTTGTCCATAAAGGTGGTTAATAGGTCCGTAACGGTTTGTAGAAGGGTAAGAGGTCTCTGTAAGGGGTTAGAGAGGAGGCCGGGGTATTAAGGTAGGGTGTGGTAAGGGTCGGGGTTTGAGGTGGTCGCGTTGACTACTAGTATAGTGGTTAATATATCTAATTAAGGTGGAGCGTAAACGTCTTCTAAAACTAGGGTAGATTTAGGGTAGTTCTAGATAAGGTGAAGCGTTAGACGTCTTCCAAATCTAGAGTACTTTAATTCTCTTTAACTGAAATAGGGGCTTGTAAGGTGGAGCGTCAGACGTCTTCTAAGCAAGTGCGTATCTCCTAATCTGTGCGCGCTTACTGATCAGTGTTGGTACCAATTTAATGGTATAAGTGAGTCGTGTCTAGGGGCACGAAATACGTATAGTATCGTATGCTCATTTAGACGGTGGTGACTGACTCTTGTATTAAAGCAGACTACGTAGTCTATATACTGATGCGACCTCCCCCTGATTAGTTAGTGCTTCAGGGGTGCACCAGACGCGTAAGCGGGTGGTTGGTGCACCGAACGCGTAAACGCGTACTCGACGTACCGTACGCGTAAGCACGCGGTTGGTACGACAGGTGCTGTAATTATACACTTTCTTTTATGGCGACGACGAAACGTACGCCTACTATAGCCGCTACTGTAGTTAGAACACTATCGAATATAATAAGCTAAAAAGTAACTCACCTAAGGCTTTATTTGCGACTTAATTAAAGCCAATAAAGCATTTATTAAAGCCTCTGCTAAATTAGGTAGAAGGCTATATATAGCACTAGTAATTAGGCCATGTAGAAAAAGACGCGATTAAGTAACTACCTTAGTTAGTAATGGGCGCGATTGTAAAAGGCCTAATAATAGTAGAATATAAATTGTATGGAGTAAATAAAGCTTATAAGGTGGTATCTAGAAGACCTCTAACTTAGTTACTAGTTCCTTTCTATAGAATCCACCTTAATTTAATACCCGGAATAGTTACATTTAATAGCAATAAGTACGCGGTATACTTCCTTAATAACGCGACACGAATAAATAAGGTAGAGACAATGGCTAAAAAGTCGTCCCTTACCTAAATTATTATTAAATATTGCAATGTTATCGAACAACAATATAGCTTTAAGGTAGTTATTATCTATATAAATAAAGAGACATCTTTTATAGGCGAATTTAAGGAATAGGTAGCTAAATAAGGAATTAGTCTTAAAAGATTAGCACCTAATACTTAATTATAGAACGGTCCAGTAGAATAATTTAGGGGGGTAATTATATAGAAGGCTTGGTGTATAAGAATTAAGGCTTATTTACTAAAAAAGCTATATCCTAAAGTCTATAAAGCAGCTACCTATCTACTTAATTAAATACCTAGTAGAAGACTCGGGTAGTAGATACCTTTTAAAAAAATCTAGTTAGCTATAGGTATATTACCACCAAAACCAAATATAGGCCATTTATAAGTCTACGGCTATAGGGCCTACCCTTTTAAATATAATATTCTACGCCTAAATAAGCTTGTGCTAAGGGCCTATATAGGATATCTAGTAGGGTATAATTTAACAAATATATTCTAAATCTATATTTCTAGTTAGAAGAAAATTATTAGAATAAGAGATGTAAAGTTTAATAAGCGGTTGCTTTATAATAACTTATAGCCGGATTTTACGAATATACTTTAAGTTAGAACTAACCAAATATTAGAAGTTATTAATATTTATTAAATATAGGATCTCTAAAACAAATTAGAATCGTTATCTAATAAAAGTAATAAGACTTAAGATAAGATTTAAGTTAACATTAAAGGGAGATAATAGGTAGAATCTGGTGGAATTTAGGAAGAGCCTAATATTAAGAGTAGTAAGTAATAAGATTTAAGCTCTAAAGATAACTTAGCTCTAGGGCTTCCTACCCTAAATAAGATATTAGAACCTGACTTACTAGAGCCTCCACTACTATCCTTAAATACCTCGGTTAAGAAGCCGCACTATATTATAGTTCCGACTAATAAAGCTAAGCTAAAGAAGAAGATTAATGGCGATATAGGAGAGCAAAACGTAGTTAAAGAAAAGAGACTTAAAGGACGATTAAAGATCTACGTAGGCTTTTTTACTAATGTTACCGACCAGAGCCTTTTAGCTTAAAGATTAGCCTTTAATATAGGGCTTACATTTCACAAAAAGCTACACTATAATTAGCTCCTACTGCTACCTAGAAATTAGAAGGAGCTTTAAAGACATTAATATAAGGAAGAGTTCGCAGCTGCTACTTAGAAGGAGTATATAGACCTTTAAAATTAAGGAACGTTTTAAGTCGTTAACGAGACAATCCATATTAAAACTATACCTATTATCTGGGTATTTATATACAAGACTAATATTAACGGATATTTAACGAGATTTAAAGCTTATCTTTATATATAAGGTAATTTATAAAAGTTAGTTTATAAGGACACCTATACCGCAACTTTAGTAGTAAGATTGTTTAGAGCCTTAATAGCTATTGTCGCAATATTTAACCTGGACTGCTAGTAAGGCGATACTATTAATATATTTGCAAATAGCGTGATTAATAAGGTTATATACGTTAAGTGTTTAGATAGATTTCTAATTAAGGGCAAGTACCTACTTCTCTAAAGAGCGCTCTATAGATTGAGGCGATTACCTCTACTATAGTATGGTGACTTAACAACAACGCTAAAAAAGGAAGGCTTAAAGCCAGTGGCGGAGGAGCCTTGCCTATATCACAACGATTAGCTAATAATCTTCTTCTACGTTAATGATATTACAGCTACCAGGGTAGGCAAAAATCTAATCTTATCTCGATACGATCGACGATCCACTATCGATACGATATCTCGTATCGTATTGAAGTATCGTAATATTCCTTGGCATTCCCCATCAAATTTTCTTCTATTGAATTTACTACTTTTCTACTATAATATCGTATAAAACATGGCTTTAGAAGCGGATTTATCTCTTTTTAAAAATACTCCTAGCTTAATTAAGAGCTCTAGCATATAACAGGCTCAGCTTTGGTCTCCAGTCTATAAATTTACTTACCCACTATATAAAAACGAGCTAATATATAATAAAAAAAACCAAAGGCTTATATACTGTAATTAGTGCGAAAGTTACTTAGCACTATTAACTACAAATATTAAAAAACACCTTGCGAAAGACTACGCAATCTCTATTAACTTAAAACAGCCTCGTATAAAGGAGTAAGCACTTTAAAAGCTTTAGGAACTTTAGGTATAAACAGTATTAAAATTTAGGATAGACGAAGTTAATTCTATAATCCTTATAAAGGCTCTAAATAAGGATATTATTTAGCAAGCTCTTATTAACTTAGTTATTATACAAAACCTTCCATTCCAAATTATAGAGTAGGAAGAGTTCTATGTCTTCTATTAGGCTCTTAACCTAAAGTCGTCCGATTTAATAACAACAACATATACAAAAATTTCTTAAATAATTATCTATTCCTTCCAGTTATAGAAAGATATCATACGAAGACGAGTTCAATCAGCGTTAATAAGTATTTATCTTTCTATTGATATCTGGACGTCCCTAAATAACCACCTTCTTCTCGCAGTCTGCGCCCACTTTATTAATAGCTAGGAAAACCGGATAAAAGCTCTTCTTGCCCTTCGTACGGTACCTAGTTATAGTAGAGCTAAGTAATAGAATACTCTTCTCCCAGTCCTAGAGGAGTATAGGATTATATAAAAGCTTGGAGCTATTATCGCAGATAATTCTACAATAAATAATACCCTCTGTTATACAATCCATAAGTATCTCGCCAATAATAAGGATATTACCTAGGATCCTATCTAACAACATATCCGCTACTAGGGGCATACTATTAATCTCGCTATCCAGGCCTTCCTCTTTAAAGATACTCTTAAACTTAAGGCTATTAAGTTATATAAAAGGAATAACGTAAGTAGAGAAGAGCGAAGTTATAAGGAAGAGATTAAGCAGAAATAGGCTTTCTAAGCAATAGGCCCACTTGGCAAGCTTTATAATATTATAGTATACTTTTATACCTTAGTAAGTCGTACGAAGGAGTTTAAGACTTTAGTTAGAAGACGAGTTCTACTTAATAATCATATAAGATGGAATAGCTGGTATTAAATGCTAAGCGTCTTACTTAAGCATAAGTTAGGAATTAATAACTATATTAAGAGCAACTTTAATATACTTAAGGAGGATTATATCTTACCGCAAGACTAGAAGCTTCTTTATATAATTTATACCTTTCTAAAGCCATTCTACTGTGCAATATTAGAGACATAAGGGGATTATATAACACTTAATCGAGTACTCTTTATAATAGATATGCTTATTAAATATATAGAGAACTCTTTAGTATAAGTCTTCTCCTAGTTACTTTATTTTAAGCTAAAGCTAATATTATACGATAGGTACTCTTTAAATTAAATAAAGCTCTTTCACTTTAAGTAAAGAATGTATAGGCGAAGTTTAATAAGTACTACCAGAGAACAGATAACTCGCCTCTTTATACCGCTGCACTTATTCTTTATCTAAATTATTATACAAAGTATATTAAGACATTTTAGAAGAAGGAGTAGTAGAAAATAATACTTCTAAAGGTTTAATGGCTTTAGGAAACATACCGAGAATTAGAAAAGCCTACTACCTCTCTTTAGATAATATCGTATAATAAGCTATTATAAAATAAGTATAAGGAACTTAATAAGTACGATTAAATTATAAATAAGTTAAATAAAAAGGTTACTTAACTAGCAAGCCAAGACGAGTACAAGGACTACTACTCTAAAGTACCGTACGAAATTAAAGTTTCTCCACTTTAGTGGTAGTCTTAAGAATAATAAATAAAGCGCTGGCTATGGCTTTTACTTTTTATAAGAGAGGTACTTTTAATTCTAGCTATAAGTAACAAACTAGAGAGAGTATTTTTAGGAGGGCATTGTATGGTATTATAGGAGAGAATGTAGCTTAGATTTTAGAACCTTAAGAAGACGGAGTATATAAAGAGTTAGCACTAGAGTGGAATTTTAAAAGGAATATAGTAGTTGTATAAAGAAAGGTATATAAGAGATATGTTATACAACACTAAGGGGTAGGGGTATAAGATATATAAATAAAGTAATTTTCGGTAAAAGGTAACCACTAAAGGCGCGTAGGTGGCATATGTAAACATATACTAATTTTAAACTTAATAGATTATAAGTTTAAATCCTACTAATGTCGTCCTTTACTAGGAATTGGGAAATACAATTATCTGGTATACTTCCCGTCCTACCATATAAGAGATTCTTTAGTAATATTGCCATACTGTAAGTAAACTCTTCTCTTCATATAATATACCTATATAACTAACTACTCTTAGGATAAGTAGGAGAGGGTAGAAGCTTTACCGGCAATTGATGTGGAGGCTTAAGTGGGGGGGGGTATTAGAGAAGTAGGTGCGGACGGGGAGGCCCTTATATATAAATGCAATTCTAATTTAGAGTTATAGATCTCTAAATATAATTGTAAGTAACCTATATTACTTGTACAAGGCAAAGAGCTAATTAACGCTAGCCCTGTAAGGCTTGTACGGCGACTCTACGTCGTCTAGTAGGCCCTTACCCCTTTACTAAGTATCGGAGTCTCCTAGGGTTCTATAGTGGGTGCTGTGGAAATTATAAATAGCGGGATTATAGGGCTTAATATTCGTTGTACGATAAAAATTCTTAGCCTATAATGGCGGCAGTGGGAGTACTGGAGGGTAAGGATCGGATTATAGAACTAGAGGATAATAAGGAATAGATAAAAGTTACTAATTTCAATCCCCTCTCTTTTTTACTATTTTTATTTTACTTTATAATATTTTATATAAAGGAAAGTATAAATAGAGGGTAAAAAGGAGATACCTAATTAGTAGGGAAGCTAAGGACGTTAATAGTTAATATTTTAGCTGCAATTACTCGCTTATTTAGTAGCGGATTAAAAAAAATCGATTAATATGATATAATATGATATGATCTCGCGTATCATATCGATAAGGATTGATTGGATTTTTGCCTACCCTGACAGCTACCTTTAGGAAGAAAGACCTACTTAAGCTCTAAACCTTTAAGGAGCACCTTATAAGAAAGTATAAGATAAAGGACTTAGGTAACCTCACCTAGTTCTTAAATTTTTAAATTATCCGTAATAGAAAGAATAGGAAGCTCTGGCTTAGCTAGGATTCCTATATTAACAAAATTACAACAAGCTTTAAATATTATGGACGCTTTAAGTACAATATTATAACTACTTAGAGAAGAGTCGGAAGAAGCTAGTTAGTTAATTTAGGTATGGTTTAGGATAGAGCCGATAGAGCTATATAACGAGGAATGGTAACTAAGGTTATATAGGGTGATCTATATAATCTATATAATCTATAGGATCTGTAATAAAGCAGATAGAGCACACGTATATTATATATAAGAAGGACTTTATAGAAGTACGGTTGTGTATTTAAGGACCCTTAGTCTCTACCTAAGATGGTTCCTTTCTTATAGTAATTCTCAGAATATAATTAGAGTTAATCTATTAGGCAACTACTCCACTAGTTATTATTACGTTGTTGACTTTTATATTTACATTTTCTATACACCTAGCCTAATAATAAGCCTATTGTAGTTCCTGCTATAAGGTTCCGTTATATAATTACTACCTAGTTATAGTATTAATATAAGAAGTCGAACAATATATTACTAAAAGTAGCCACTATAACGCTATTAACGGCAGCAACTACTTTAAGGTTAGGAGGTGATACTAGTATAGTAGATACTAACTTATAGCAACCTATAACGTACGGATAACTATAGGTAATAGTTAATTAACTAACGGAAAATAATATAGTATTAGAAAATAGGGTTAACGGTATAGGAGTAGTAAAGGTTAAGTTACTATCTATTAAGAGATACTTAGGAAAGAGGTTAAAGCTTAAAGGATTCCTTACGTAAATGCACTTTAAAGTTATATAGGAAGGGGTAAAGCTACTAATACCTATAGACCAAATAGCCTATACGGGACTATTCTTATTAGAAAGAGTACTTAAGTAGTTTAAACCTTATCTTACGGAGATATAGGTAAATAGAATAACGACTACTAACTAAGATATACGATTTATATTCTTAAGCTAGGACAGGTTTACAGAACGACTTACGTAAATATTTAGAGACCCGGAAAAAATAACTACGGTAAAAAGAAAACTCTAAAGCCTAGTATAATAAACTTTAGCAATTAAGTACATAATATAGTTCTAGACGCTAGCAATATAAGTTAAGTAGAATAATAGGGCACTTATAGTATAGTATAAATAAGGACTTAAGGCTAAAGTCTAGGACGTGATTATCCTAATGGAAGATGCGGATACCCTAAAAGAGTTAATAGATTAAGTAATTAAGATTAATAATCGGATCTATTAAAGGGAATAGGCTAAAAGAGGCTAGGATAGAGTTCTATAGTTATATAAGATATAGAGTACGCAACAACCTAAGCTAAATTAGAAACTATAGTATAGCGCAGAGCTAATAGACCTAAGCGGTACTAAAGAAAATAAGAAATAAAATAAGAAACTATAGAAACCTAGGGGATAAGGATTAAGTGATTAAAGGTCTAAGGAGTAGAGGCTAAACTAGGGATCTTAGTAGCAGAAGATATTTAGGCAGACTCTATAGTAAAGTTAATAGTTTAAAGACGGAGCTTATATAAATTGCGGGAAATAAGGTTATTTCGCGAGGAATTATAAAGATAGTTAGAGTTACTATGTAATAAAGGGAACGAGACTAATAGTAGAAGACACACACGTATAGAGGGATAATAGTGTACTATAAGGAACAAAGGAATGTTTAATTAGAAGTTTCGCGTTTTGCTATAATAACGCATACTAAATTTATAAGGACGCTAAGTATGGTATAAGCTATTAGCTATAGGAGCTAAGATTTATAAAGTATAAAGGAACCAACGAACTAGTTCGTAGATCGGATATTAAGGACGATAAATTTAATATAGGCGAAATATTCCATAACGATAAGGTAATAAGGGCAGCTTACTAGGAGTATATAGACCTTAGAGATGTTATAAAAGAAGTAGAGGATAATTCCACTATAAAATAGGGAATATTAGTAGGAGTTAAGACCCCGCTAGACACGATATCTATTACTTTATAAGACGCAAAAGAAGTAAAATAGTAAACTACTTTAGCACTTAATAAAGGTAAGAAGCTAGAGGCTTAAGATTCTTAAGACGAGATAAGAGATAACTAAGATTCTTAAGACGAGATAAGGTAAGCTTAAGGACCTATAATAGACGAAAACTAATAGAGTAGAGCAATAGCTTAGTTTAGTAGCATATAAATAAGCTTAGGATGAAGTTTCCTAAGGGTATAAGACTCTTAAGACGAGATAAGTAAGATTTAAGACTCTTAAGATAAGATAAGAACACTAAGTAAGCCTAGTTAGACTAAGGTAGGAGCTAAGCTTAAGTTAGAAGCAAGCTTAGGATTAAGAATCCTATAGGACTAAGATTTCTAGATATAAATAAGGACTACTAGTAAGATTAGAGAATTTATAGTTTAAATAGTAACTAAACTAGGAGATAGATATATAGACCTAGAAGACCTACTAGGAGAACATAGTATTTAGCCTAAAAATTAGAAACCTAATACCAAGATTAAAAAGTAGAAAGACTTTAAGGATCTACTTATAAGGCGAAAACCGAAAGAAACTATAACAGAATTTAGAGAAAGAATTATCGCATAGCAAGAACAGAAACTAGATAAGAGATTTAGTATATTAGAACGTATAAAGGATAGAGCACCTATATAAAGAATTACTAATAGGCCTAGAGTAGGTATATTAAGAGCTAAGTGGCTTACCAAACTAGAAAATAAAGAGGATTTAGGGATTCTAACTAAATTTAAAGAATAATATACAAAGGGCTGTTATAACGCAGTAATAAGAAGATACTTCCTTATAAATAAACCGTATACACTCTAGTAGCTATACTAAAGGTAGTATAGATAAAGGCACAACGACGAGTAGGAAGATTTCTATATATAGTTGGATGAAAAAGTTATCTAGGACTACCCTATTACGGAAAAGGTAATAAGTTATATTAAAGGAGCCTTAATTATAACATTAAAGGATTTAGAGGAGCGCTTAGAGGACTAGAGAAGCGAAAGATATATCTTAGTACCTGCAAATAAAGTTATAACGCTTAGATTAATACGGTAGAGGTTTAAACTTAAGGAAGAGGATAAGTTAAGAGTTAACCTAAGATACTAAGTATACTATATATTATTGTGGATCGTATATATAGACGATGCGTATAATATACATAGAGCACCTAAGGATAAGTATTATAAATATCCTATAAGAATATATTGGATAATAGATAAATAGAAGTATTGTAATACTAAGTATATATATAGTTAGCACCTAATAGAAGTCTAGGAGTTAGGAGACTTAATACTTTAGCTAGGAAGATTCCTTACGGAAAAATGCCTAGATGGATAATAGTGGTAGGAATGCCTAGAGAATATATGTTTATAGTATATTAAGGATAAAAAACGAACTAAGTATTGGCCTAAGATGGACTAAGTATAGACAGGATTAAGCAGCTAATAGTTAGGAAAAGTAGAGGCCTACGGAACTAAAGGGAGCTAGTAATAGAGCCTTAGACCCTTAAAGGAATTTAAGGATAACACCTAAATTTATAAGTTAAATGGCGAGATTAATAGTTTAAAGTATTAATAGATAGTGGAGCAATAAGGAACCATATTTTATTAATAGTAGTTAAAAAAATAGGACTACCGTACAGGAAAAAGGAATACCCTTACCTATTAGTTATAATTTTAGGAGATCTAATAACCTACGGAGGAGGGATTATTAATCTTAAAATAGGACCTATTTAGCTAACCGTTAAAGGTAAATAAATTAAGATATCTTTCGATATATTACTATTAGGCAATAATAAGGTAGTACTAGAAATGCCTTAGTTACAGGAATATAATCCAAAGATTAATTAGATTATAGGTTAGGTCAATATTAGAGATACTTAACGCCATAAAATATAATAATAAGTTAAGATAGTATAGTACTAAGTCGGAGCAATATATAAAGAGACTAAGCGGGGCTTAAGTTATATACTAAAGAGATACTATAAGTACGGCAAAAAACTATAGTTACTAGAAAGTAAGAAGCTGTTAGAATATATAGTATAGGACTATAAAATAGAATTAGAACTAGAAATAAGTCTAAGGTTTTTTCCAATTTATAAGCTTACTAAAGAAGAAAGTAGAGCACTAAAAGAGTTTATTTAAAAAAAAATCTATAAAAGGGATATCCAGTACTATTTATACTAAAGAAAAATGGTAAACTAAGGCTATATATTAACTATAGACTGTTAAACAGCATTACTAGAAAGGATAGATATCCTTTACCCTTAATTAGCAAAATCTAAAATAGGATAAGTAATACGCAAATCTTTACAAAGATAGACCTAAGATAGGCGTACTATTAGATTAGGATTAAGGAAGGCAATAAATAAAAGGCAGCCTTTAGGATAAAGGAAGGACTGTACAAACTATTAGTTATATAGTTTAGGCTTATAAACACACCGGCAATGTTTTAGAAGCGCATTAATAATATATTAAGAGAATACTTAGATAAATTTATTATGGTATACCTTAATAATATTATTATCTACTTAATAACTAAGGAAGAACACGAGGAACACGTTAAATAGGTCTTAAAGAGACTATAAGAAGAACAGATACTAGTAGTAATTAAGAAATACGAGTTCTTTACCAGAAAGATAGATTTTGTTAGATTTATTATTAAACTAGGCTAACTTAGTATAGATCTAAAGAAGATTAAGGCTATAGTAAATTGGCGAGAACTAAAGAATATTACGCAGTTAAGATTGTTTCTAGGGTTTTGTAATTACTGCAGAAGGTTTATAGCGCAGTGGTTAAAAGATATTAAGCTATTTACTACAGTAACTCTATGTCCAGGGACTATTGCCTCCGTTTTTGGAGGTTTCTGTCGCCGCTTTTGGAGGCAATCGTACCTAGGGATTGAAGAGCTAAGCGAGACGCTAAGCCTAACCCTTGCTCCCTATCATAGTAAAACCTATATACTTACTTTAATAGATATTGCTTAGCTAATCGCCAACCTACACGATATAAGTATTATAGAATGGGATTGCAATATATTTTATGGGCTAATAGTCTATAAAATCTAGAGTAAGGCTAATCTAATAAATTCCTGGACACTATGCTAAAATTATATACCCGGATGTGGCTTTGCTAGGGATCTATTTTCTACTCCCTTAGTTTTCTAGATTTGGAACGCTTAAAAATAATTAAGCTAAGTGAAATAGGCTGAACCGTTACGGTTATTGGTTAAACTGGAGATCTATTTTTGAACCCTCCAATAATATGACGTCATTATGCCTAGCCGCGGAGATGGGTACCTTTCTGTTTATAAGATGAACTAATAGGAGATTCCGTAGAACTCCTTAAAAGGTAAACGCTATTGTAATTCGCTTGGCTATGGAGGAACCGTTTCTGGTCCCGCTTAGCTGACGTCATCACTCTCTACACAGCCACGACTTAGCAGATTCCAACTTCTAATACGAATTATTAAATGCACCTAGATAGTTTAGTAAGAAAGGTTAGAGTATATTATTTAATAAAATATAAAAGGAACTGCAGTAACAAACCCAACTTAGACCTATTTATTTAGACTAAGTAGACTTAAATAGAAGGTGACATAATAGATAAAAAAATGTGGATATTAGAGGTCTTAGCTTGGGCTAACGCACCAGACCTACATTTTCCTTTATGCGTAGTTTTAGGTAATACTTTAAAATCTATTCAAAAAACTAAATGATGCCTTAAATATATCTAGCATTAAGATATTCTGCCAGAATAAATTATATAGAGCAGTTTCTTAAGATATTATACTAGGGAAAAGGTTCTTAGGCAAAACTACATCCTAGGAGACCCAACATACTAGGAAATTGTTACTAGGATAAAGCTAGTACTAGGAGGATGCTTCTAGGTTAAAGCTTTTTCCTAGTAGGTTAGTCCTAGGAGAATGTTCCCAGGAGAATTCGCCCAGGCGCCCTTATCTCCTAGTCAATTGGTCCTAGGCACCCTTGTCTCCTAGTAGGCTATTCCTGGGAATATTCTCCTAGGACCAATCAACTAGGAGCGAATTCTACTGGGAACATTCTCCTGGGACTAACCTACTAGGAAAAAGCTTAGCCAAGGAGCATCCTCCTAGTACTGACTTTATTCTAGTAACAATTTCCTAGTATTTAAATTTGTACTACTCGACACTGCGTTTAAATATAATAGAATCAAAAGCTCTCTTACGTATTGTTCCCTTTAAGATGTGATCTATGGAAATGGTGCATTAAGGTTCCCTTAGGCTATAGTATATAACTAGGCACTTAAAGAAAAGAGGAGGAATGTTCGGGAATAAGGATTTGGACGAGTACTACGACTACTCGATTAACACCGGTCCATATGCAACACAAGGCGACAACTCCGCTCTCGGCCAAGCTATGCTGCCTACGGCAGCGATAGTAATCCAAGTCACTGCAGCCTGAAACAATACCCATAACAGTAGCTGTATAATACAAAGTGTTGCAGAAGGTTGCGATCCCCCACTTCTAGCGTCTTAGAGCTCTTTAATACTAGCTTCGTGTTCTTTAAACCTGGTTTTAAGTTCTTTAATTCCTTCTTCGAATTCATTAACTCTGTCGTCAAGTTCCCCCAGATGCCTCATTGTATAGCTAGAGTGATTCTCAAGCTTATGCTTCAGTTTAGTAAGTCCACAGTCATTCGCCGGTGCCCTAAAGGAGTCAGGTAAAGCAGTCTTAAACAGTACCAAAAAGAAACTTACAAATTAGAATAAATATAGGTCTCTTGCTAAGTCCAGTATAGTTTTACGAGTTTAGCCCGCTGCTCCCTTCTGTTTAAGGCTTGATGTAAACTGAGTTTTCCTTCCTTTCTAGACTTAATGTAGCTTCCACCTCCTGCTTAATTGATAAGTTAGATAAAAGCCTTAAGAGTGAGTATTACATACACCGCCTACTGCTTTAACCTGGCTTATATAGCCTCAGGAATTATAAACGACCTCCTAAGCATGCTGGCTTATATAGCCTCAGGAATTATAAACGACCTCCTAAGCATGCTGGCTTATATAGCCTCAGGAATTATAAACGACCTCCTAAGCATGTCAGCAGCATCCTATAGAGGGCGGGCATTCCTGCGTACTCCAGTCTGGCTATTTATCATTGTAGTTGCATCTGAATTGTACACGTCCATTGGCAAAAGCGTGACTGTATAATGCTGACAGTAGAATTATATTTAGAAGAGGAAGATGGTCTAGAATGCTCTACTCCTATGCAGCTAGACTGAGATATGAAGCCTTATATATTTTTGCCCCTTCCCCTGCTGAATAAAAGTAATAAACTGCGCCTCAGGACTCATCCTAACAATTAATCACAGACCCCAGCGCCTCTGCTTTGACTTCTTATGCGACATGCTAGGTACCTCATACCATCAGCCTTAGTGATGTCACTAGGATAGCTAGGGGATAGAGATAGCGCATAAATTTGCTGAGCCTCACATAAGGCGCACTGTGATGGAAGGAAGAGCATAAACCAATAAGAGTCACGCGTTCATCGGCCAAGTCAAGTGATGTGTAATCGAAACCCTCCTTGTGGTGGATTGCACCCTCCTTGTGACGTACCTTCAGCGGCTGAAGTGATTCAAAGGGGGTATCTTAGCCTGTCTGGCTGTGAGCTACGGGGTATAACTAAGTATCACAGTTGCCTGAGCAGTATATTCTCTATCGGAGTCAGGGGCAGGATTTGCACAGCCTTCACTTTAAGTTGACTGTATTATATGTTAGTAACGCCATTACCCCGGAGGATATGCAGACTGTTGCTGCAGGAGGAAAGAGCTGCGCCTTCAGAGGTTAATCCTTATATCCTGCCACTGACCTCATGGAAATCCAAATGTGGAGCTTGAAGTCAGTCTCTAGGCTCTCCAAGTATCAACGCGTTGCGTGGTTCTGCTACGCCTCTGCATGAGCGTGGCGTTAAAGGGGATGGAACTTACAAGGAAACATTCACTCCTTCCAAGGCTCTCTAAACCAACAGCCTGCAAACGCTTGCGTAATGGCGTGGCTTGCATCGATCAACGGTGAAAACGCTTCAGCCATCGCCATCAATGGCCCAGCGCCAGCAACTCGTGCGTCAATCAAAAAGCGGCACCAAAATTCGAGCAGCTAGGTTACGACTAGAATCGACGTTAGTAGAACTTTCCTCCTTTTAGGATACCATTAAATATCCTCACCTAGATCTCTGGAGATGATGCAATCCGACTGTCGATAGCATGATTACTCGTGAATCATCATTTAGACCCGCCTAGAAAAAGGGGCTATCTCAGCGTGTCGCCACCGGGCCCCCGGGGGGGGGGGGGGGGGGGTTGCAATCGAGTATCATAATTGCCTGAGTAGTTCATTCTCTAACAGAGTCAGGGGCAGATTTGAACAGCCTTCACCTTAAGTTGATGTTAGCAATGCCATTGCCTCGGAGGATATGCAGCAAAGGGCGAATTGTGACGTCCGGACCAAGGTGTGACCGACCGCTCCTTGCAACATCGGTGACACCCAATGCGTCTGCCCTTGTCGAGGCTATGTTAGGTTTTATGCATCTATCAGGAGGCTGGCTCAGCATGCCAGGGCTAGGCTAGTACTTAAGACTCGCCTACGGACAATGGGTCAGCGACGGCCATCCAACACTTACTCAATTCTTAATTATCAATCCTTAGTATAACGATTAAGACTTACCTGTGTTGATTTCTATTATGACACACGCTGATTCCCTCAATAGCACCAATGCCCACTAACAAATGCGGCCACACATTAGCACTCTAAATTCTTAGGCACAAAGAGAGCTGCCTAAGTACCCGTCTCTTCCAGAACCTTAGTTTGATGACTGGGGATTATAAACATATACCAACATTATATTTAGGTTCCTTACCTTAGGAGATCTCATTAGTAATCATCAGCAAGGAGCCAAAGAACACAAGCAAGGGAGGCAAGATAGGGCACACGTTGAAGAGCTAGACAACAATATCACCCACAAACGCAATGAGACATACTACGGGAAGCATAAGAAACGAGACAACAATCCAGGTGATCAAATCCCCAATAAGCACGAAGGTAATCAAGATAAAAAGTAAGACAATAAGTATAATGACACAAAGGAGGGGAAGGGAAGCGAGAAAGATAACAACGATAAGTAAAGTAAGGTGTAAGAGAGGAGACAAAACTACAATTAAGACAAGAAGCAAGGCAAGAGGCAACTTTTAGGAAACCCCAAAAAGTAATGTAAAGGGTAAGATAAGAATCAATCAAAGGAGGAACGTAAAGATACTAAAGAGTAAGGAAAGAAGGAAAATAGTAAACATAACGACAAGCGGTAAAATAAACAGGAGCATGGCAGCTAAGTCATTAACCTAAGTAGTAAAGAATATCCTAGTAGGTACAAGAAGTACCACAGCTAGGGCACCGTTAGCAAGTCACTTAAGCAGGATGTTATTATAATCAGCAACGACAGCAACAACAATACACTACCTACTAAGGGTAAATCCCAACTAAAAAGAGAAAGTACCAAGTAAGGAAGCCCGTCTCCCACCTAGAAGATGAGTATACTCCAAATTAAAACCGACCCTATAGAGAACAGTCACAGGTTAGCTCCATAACTAAGCAAGTTTTAGGGTTACAGGTAAATACAGTTGAATCTCTTTCAACGGCGGCCATGTAAGAATGCTTTGGGAAGACGGGAGTGGTAGTGTTCCATGCTGGAGATTAGAGAAGAGAGTAGAAATACTAGGAGAAAGCCGAGATTTGGAGCTGTTAAGAGATGAGATGATAACCTTACTCCAGGTTCCATCTCTTCCTATGGAGTTTAATGACTGTATTTAATAGTTCGCTCGGTTTTCAATTGATCACGACGCCTTGGCTTTTCTGTTGCAGGGAGAAAAATCTCATATCTTATGGAAACGCGTTGTTAATCTGCGATAGTTAGCAATCCATTCTAAATTAAATTGTGTGGAGTCAAGTTGTGTAACCTATATTCTCCAGGTCTAACCATATGTACTATCTGGTTATGGTATTATGATAAAATCCGTGTGAAGCGCGAGATAGATTCGCAAATGGCTGCTGATGAGAAAGATAAGTGTTGATGCAGCATGGCTGCTCAGTTCTAACCAAACTGATTCTAAGCACTGAGGGGAGCTAGGTGTGAAAAGTTAATGAAAATAGAGCAGAAGCAGTGGAAAGAAATTATGAACTATACCATTTATAGTTTAGCGGACCCAGGACGACTGGGGGTTAAGCTGTCCTGGGGCCATTACAGCCTTTTAAGGCTAGTATTCCTCAGGTAACAGATATATATCTTTGGTGCAGCATGTTGGATTTGCTCGATCTATGATGTTGGGCAAATATGTAAGAAATAAATGATATGATCTGTCAAATGGTTAGCACGGAGGTTGTTTGGAGTGGGGAAAGGTTTTACTAATAGGCACGCTATCGCTGGTGCATGCTAGCGAATCAAGCAATCGAATCACCCAGCATCAATAACTGGGCGCTTTCTCTAAATTTAGACTTATCGGCGGAAAGCCCACCATTTAAGGGCAATAAAGCACTCAGGTGACCAAGCGCTCGGTTTACCTAGTATTTGATTACTAAGTACTGAGAGTTAACGTAGTGGAGCTACCTAAAGACAACGATGTTTTATCATGAAGGGCGGGTTGAAAGGGTTATATGTATGTTAATAACAAACTGTTGTGAAGGGCAGTGTTGATTATATACCCTAGAGGGGTCAAAATATGACCGAAATTAAAATAGAAAGACTAGAAATAGGAACTAGAAGTTGACAGGGCCAGGAAATGGACCTAGTCATGTCCAATAACATTCTTCCTACTATTCTTAGAGGGAGCCCAAATCCGGGAGCTTGTAAGAGGAAAGCAAAGAGCCCATGGCGCTCTCTTGTATCCATTGACGTCAGGCGGCTCTTTCAAATCAAAGGTTGCTGCTGTCGCCGCCTTCGACTGGCGCTGAGTTGCCGGTTGAAGGTCGCGATGCGTATGATCCTGGTGCGACGTCAGCGGCTGCTCAAAGGGTGGACAAGCTCGGTCGTGATCATCCTGTTCTCCTAGTGCTGTGATGATTTGTTGTTAGGCGATGGATGCTTTCATCGACCTTGAACTCCTCAGCGCGGTACCTAGGAAGCCACTGACCTCTAAGGCGGCTGATTAGCAGCAAGCAGAAAGTTACTCGGAGTAACCTTCATCCAGACAGAACCGTCATGACTGCTGATTGAAAAGTGCAGGCTGACTTTATGCTATAGGTCTGGTCCGGAATCATAAGTCCGAAGTTGCCATGTGTGAGGGAGTATGCTTGATTCAGCTGTTCCTCGCTCAGGTCTTGCGCCCTGTGGTCTGGTATCTCATCCTCAGCCATCTCCATGCGGGACTTGCTTGCCGCCTTTGGCATTGGGAGCCTCCCCAACCGAACCGCCCGTACGTAGTGACTCACGCCATCTTAGGCTCGTAGATATTCAATTCCATGATCGTCGCTCGGAGATATATCACTTCGGTGCTTAAGATTACCCCGGCGTTCTTAAGGGCTGCCTTTCGCTTGGTGCTCTAGAACAATCGCTTCTTGAATGTGTCTGGCTCCTAGTTCCATGAAGGTACGGGTTGGGCACGGCTATAATAAGGGTGGGAAGGTACATAGGACGACTATTGACCTAAAGAGAAGTGGGGTGGTTGCTATCTTCTTTTCTTCTGCTACTACGCGTCAGTAGTATGTAAGGGGTGTGGGTCGCGGTTAGGTCGATCCCGACCAACTCACCTGCATCCAACCTAGTCGAGCCACTCTTGATCGGTTAACTGGAAGACTGATCTTTACTCCTCTTTAGCCTCCTGTACAATCAGTTGGCCGTCTTCATGGGAAAGACTACGGGGATGACTGTCAAGAACGCGGTGTTAAAGCTGGGGAAGAAGGGTCATGCTTCATTAAGATGGAAATGTTGAAGGAACTAGCGGGAGAGAGGGCCTTATATATTCGAAATGGGAGCAAGAAACAGAGGCATGAAGAAAATGGCCCTAACTTAAGGCAGCACTTGACATCCCGGTTAGCGGAGGATAAAATTAAAGTTATAGAATTTTAAGGCCTCTAATGCTGGGGATTGGAAGCTATAAAACGGGCGATGTTAGTAAAAAAAAAAAAGGCGGCAGGAAAAGGGAGATAAGTTAAAGAAAATAAAATGTGCAGCCAAAACTGAATAAAAAATACCTAATTACAACTGCTTTCATTCTCCAGTAGTCCATGTGCCAAAGAAAACGCTACAAAAACTCGCAGTCCAAATGAAGGCTGATAACGGTTAAATGGTGTGGAGGGATTAACAGTTGGGGACTGCGGGCCCTAAGCTGCGGGCCGCAGTTTTCTGACGATTGTCCGCAGATTATTTGAGGGATGAGGAGCTGATGAGATATGAGAGGCTAGGTTGGGCGTCCACTAGCTAGACTAAAACTTGGGTAGTCGCGACGAAAGTGGCGGCCAGACGAAAGCGGCGGCCAGACGAAAGCGAGCGGGGACGTGACGGCTGGGCGAAATTGACGGCCAGACGAAGCGGCGGCCAGACGAAAGTGAGGGTGGGAGCTTAAACCGACGAAGAGTTGCGGCGCCTAATTTCTACGGTCACCACCTTCGTCTGGCTGTTCTCCAACCCGCCGCCTTGTATAAGAGTATTTCTCCAGCTAACTTATTGAGTCTGCAGTGTTGTGGAAACTAGTTTTGGGTCTATTAGTCGGGAACGTGAGGCGACGTGCGCACTTTAGGTCTGTATAGTTTGATCTGGACACGTTCGTTCGATAATGGCAAGGTGAACCCCCGAGAATAGAGCTCAGCTATTCTTCGTCCGATGGGCTAGTAGGAGGGCGTTGAGGAGATGATGTTGTGTTGTGTGACTGTTCGTTCGACTGCCTCTGTGACAACGCGGTAGACCCATAGTTATCCCTCGCGCGCGAAGTGGACGGTGATCTTCGAAGTCGTCGATTACAGTGCAACAAGGCGAGACACGGAACCTTAGCGATCCTTCATCGTCATCATCGACCGGAAAGAGACCTAGAGAAAGAAATCGATTCGTTGCTTGGGATATGTTAGTCTTTGAAGTATGTCTTCGTCATCTTCGAGAGCTGACTTTAACGTAATCCTTCCCTGAAGAAGCGGAAGCGTTTGTGACATCCTGGGCGGCGGTGCATGGAATGTAGCAAAGGATGAGAGATGGAGCTGTTTTCCAGTCCCCAGCGGGGGCGCAAGGGTAAGCTAGGCACAATCCACCGTACCCCGTGATCTTTCGTTTCGGGTCAGCCACCCGCCAAGGCGCTAACAGTTGCCTAGGCAAGGTTCCCGATTCCGGCTCAAAAATTAGATGGCCTGTAGTATATCATGTACTTAAACACCAGCTTAATTTCCTGGAGAATTCTCAGACTAGTGTGCGGCTTGAAAATTGGTGCCGCCAGAAACTTGCGGCTGGACGGAGGTTCCAGCAGGTTAGGCGACTGGAGAATGGGTTAGCTAAGCAAGGTTCCCGATTTTGGGTCTTTTAAGAATAGTAGCCCCGTGTATCCACTAGTCTGTAAGTGGTAAAGCGTAGCCTCATGGACCGGTTGATATAAGTAGTAAATATTCTAGAGAGTTCTATTGGGGCTAGACATAAAGTTTAATGTTCCGCCACTAAACATCTGGTTGCCGCCTCCGTAATTATTCATTCCGCCGTAACTCTGGCCGTTATGGATCACTTGTGCGGTATCCCCTCGCAGGGGCCTAAGTACTTTGAAATCAAATACAATCTGTGTACGGAATTTTGCATGGTCCGCAAAGGCTTGACATTTAGTGCAAACATCCTTCTCATGGGCAATAAGGATCTTCGTCCGCTTATTTCTTGTTTGGAGCAAGAAAAGCTGCAGGAAGTCATCGTCAGCTGTTTCCCATCCGGTACAATCTCGAAAAATATAGTTTTTGTAAATGAAATAGCTCATGAGCTGAACCTCGGCGTGTGAAGCGAAGTAGCTCCCAGGAGTCCTGGTTCATCTCTCCGGTCAGACGTAAACTCGGTCCCGGGACGCTGCCTCTTTAAGTATTGTTAGAACGGCAAGGCTATGGTCATATAGAGTGCAAAAGCTGAAACTAGTTGATATTCCGTTCTTGTTCTGTCGATCTAGGAGGGAGAGTGATGCAGTGTCTAGATATACCCAATCTGAATCATATAAACTCGTAAGCAAACTGGTTTGTACAGCAATCAGTTATGCTGTGCAAATACAAGACAGTTGTGTCAGAAACAACAAACAGTTGTGCTAACAAATAACAAATATTTGTGTTGATAACAAAGCAGTTTGCGAGAAGAAAGAGTTGCCAAATGTTTGATGCCTGAGTGTTTTAGGCCACAGCCAACAAGTATAGTGGGACTGTTGTAAAACGAGGTACACGAGAAGTACCATTGAGCAACTTGATTGATTGACTTAGACCAACGGAGATCCAGCATAACTAAATACACGCACAAAGCATATCCAACTCCTGCAATTTAACCCTGAAATATCCCAATGATACATTGCAAGTAACGAGTGAACGCCACGGTTCCAGACGGGGCCATGTAGCTTCCTTCTACTGGCTGGCAGGTACTCCCATTTACAACAGGGACTTTTTCCTGGCTGTTTAGATATCGCGGCCCCACTTAGCAAACTCGCCGCTTTAAACGTCTACTGTGGTATCAGGCCGATACATTTTTAGTGGCGCAGTAACGAGCGGTCACCACGCTAGCCACACAAAGCCAAAAAAAAAAAAAGGTTCCACCTCTTTAATCTTTAACTCTTAATAACTATTGTGGTGGGATAACCTGTGAATGCTCGGAATTTGGATACTATGTCTCCTCAATTCTTGGCAGAAAGTGGCAGAACATGGTAGAACACCACGACGAAACATAGATACTACCCAACCATATTAGCAGATGCTTTCAAGAGATAGAATTCAATTCTTCAGCTGACTGATATACTCCAGTTATTCCAAGAGGCAGAATGGACCATTTCTTATGCTGTACCCTCCCTACAACCTTGTCAACCGCTTCCAACACGTCCAGCGTCCATATTTACGCACCCACCTCCAGAGTGCAGCTTTGCCCTTCGCATTCGAACCCGACACCACCACACTATGTCTTTATTAGCAATACCTTCTACACTTACGACGCGCTCAAAATACCCAGATATCATGCGCGATCAGCGTATCCAGTGTCTTACCCTCCGCTCAATCATTTGAATGTACGAGGCAATCTTGCGCCATCTTGGAGTAACGCAACGCCAGGCTTAAACCGCGTGTTCAGCCAACCACACTGCCTCAAAAAAGCGTAAAGGTGAGTTCCAATTCTTTAAGAGGCCAAGGCTGACGAGGTTGAAATATATGTCTGCTGTTCGCGTATAACCCAACTTATCTCCTGCCTCCACCTTGCTACCTGTCTAATTCTTGGCACGTCATTTGCAGAACTTGGTTCGGACTCTAAACGCCACAATCAGAGCAACAGGATGAGGCATTTGTCTTCAATGAAGATGCCGGTGAGTCAGATAGTCCTGAGTTTCTGTTGGGAGGGCGGCGGTGGAACGCAAATGGGCGCAGAAGATGAGTCCTCGAACACCCTATCACAGCTAATATCTACAAACCGCTAACTTACAGCTGTTGCAAGGCTTAGACAGCAATAGAGACGGGAGGGCGCAGGAATGAGCTTGGGGTTCTGCGAGCACGACTAGGGGATCCATCGGCGATTCTGATGTCGATGACAAAAAAAAAAAAAAACAATGTGTGTTTGCATAAAGCCACAGCAGCACTACCGAGACGCCTTTCAGCTTTGCCGTGTTTTCGCTTCTGGTGGATTAAATTTGCCTCAGGCCTGGACCTATCCTGACTCTCCAACATGGGATATCAGTTTCTCCAGAGAGCGGCTGAACTCTGCCTTTCCTTACTATTGGACAACCCATCATCAATCAGCGATTGGATCTGGTTCCTGGAGCATTATAGCTTCTTATGATTTGACTGTGCCGCTTTAATATCACAGGCGAAGAGGCCAATATTAATGCACTATGGCATCTATGCAAAGCCACCATGTTCCATGAGTATGCCACATGCTTGTTGCTGGAGCCAAGCGGGAAGGGGCGCAAAATCAGCAAGAAAAGTTCCACATATAAGACCTATCCTCTGTCGCTCTTAGAGCCCACAGTCCATTTTTGACTACTCTTAAAGTAATCCCTTAGCCGCCCTATCCACTTAACCTATAGTCTAAATGAGGAAAGATATCCAATTTGTCCCATACGTTCCGCGGCAGAGGACTATGTTAGCCAAACAGGCAATTAATCGGCCTACTATCACAAGTGACTCGGTCATCGTAGGACACCATGCTGAAGCCATCGGTTGAGATGATCCCTAGACATTTAGAGTATGAAGCCTGACATGTTACTATGGGACTTTCGTGTCACACTTTCGTGTGAAAAACAAGCAGTGAATGGTCAAACTTCACATGGTCCCACACATTCACTACCCGGTCATGCGATCATTTCTTGGCGTATACCCTCTACTAAGGTCACTCCGATTGCTGCAATTCGCATAGAAAGCTTAGACCCGTTCTCTTCGCTTCACCACACTTTACAACGCCAATTTTGAGACACCGCTACAGCTAAATCTCTCATCAAATCAAGCTCCTTCTCTGCACTCTTAATCCGATCCAATTCAATCCTCGTCAATCACACCGGCTAATACTGCCGTTCGTGGAGACTTAAGGCGAGGTGAGTACTCCATTCTCTCAGCACAGTTTCCACTCAACTCTAGTCAAGCTGTCCAGCTAAGTCACCTGCTCTTTCAATGTCTTTGAGCTGCGATTCGTCTTAGACAAGCAATCGACGTAGTCCTGACATTCCCGTAGGCTCTGCAGAAGTCAAAGAGGAGTCTGTCGAAAAAAAATATCTGACACCACTGAAGCTGCTGAAGCAAATGCTGCCGTTGTCGCCACTGTCGAAGTCGAGATGAAAGTAAATCCTGTCCCGCTGGCTAAAATCAACTCTTCCCATATCCTTGGGCACGAGAACACCCTGCGCAACTTCCAAGTCAAAAGCTAACGTAAACCAAACAAAAGTCCTCAAGGGTTACCAAGGGAAACAACAAGGGTAGCGCTCGCGAGGTCACTCCAGTTGCTGAGACAAACGACAATAAGGAGATCACTGAGCACAAAACGTCTGACGACAAAGACAAAAAGGGCAAGATAGTGAACACACAAAAGACACCGGCTTCTAAGAAGCTCACTGCTGTTGCTGCCGCTGCCACCGTCACCCCAGAAACTGCGTTCTCCAGGGCTGACCCTAACAATGTCGACAACGAGGCATCTTCAGCTAGAAAACGCAGGGCTTCCTTCATTAGATCGGTAGGTCCCTCATCTTTCTCTCACACAATTCACATTCAGCTGGCTAAGTAGTCCTAGGGCTCATCGAAAAAGTTCCCTGACAGCTACGAAACTCTGTCTAACAAGGATAAAGTCTTGCTCCGCATGAAGGACGTAAGTGGCACAGCTCATCCCACATCTCTCTATAGCATGTTAACTGAAATGTACTAGGACGAGGGCAAGTCCTGCAGCGACAAGTGGGCTAAGATTAAGAATGGAATAGAGGACACACCAGTTGAGATGATCCGCGACGCCAACGCTGTTGCTCATAACGAAAGTGACGATGAAAGTAACTACTTGGCTTATGCGACATGTCCTTTGCTGCTTAACAAGTGGAGAGACGATCCGAATGTTTTCAATGAGCTTGTTGATGAAATCGTTACTGACCTTGAGTTTAGCTATGAATATAGCAGCGACGCCTTTCCAGAAAAGCCAGAACAAGAGAATCGGAGCCAGAGAGACCAGCGTATGGCTATGGTAGAAGAGTGGATGAATACGCGTCAATGGCAGGCCACTGAGAAACAGGTGGTGGGTTTTCTCACAACGCTGTTTTATTCCGTCTGGAACCATAAACATGCGCGTTATCCGACCGCCGTACGCCCTAAACCGCCAATCTCAGTGCAAGCAAAATTGATAGAGACTGTTCAATCAAGAGTTGATGAGAGCACAGGGAACTGTTCAGAACCGAAGGAAGCCCTGCCAGTGGCTAATGGTGCGCATTTACAAGGCCATCCTAGGAGAGTACTTGGAAACATCAATCCTCGCAATATAATCGAGCACATGCTGCACAAGGTTATGAAGCTGCACGCGCCGCGCTACGCGAGTTTCCTGAGCACGCGCAGTGACTGGAATGTTTTCTTATCAAACTATCTCCGCAACGAAGTTTGGGATGTCTGCAAGAAAACAAACATCCTACGGGAAGAGTATGTATAACCTATATGTATATTCTTGAGTAGGCGCTCACTGATTCGTGTTAGTCTGATTGCTATTGGTGGTGACGTCGCCCGCCACGGCCCTGGCATCTATATGCACATTCTTTGGGAACCTGATGATCCTGTTTCCTATTATCTATACGTTGGGCAGAGTGTTAACCTGGAAGAAAGGATCAGAAAACACAATGATCCTTGGTATCGCGCTCGACACCCCTGCCTGCATTATCACGTCTGGGACTCTACACCAGACATGGAATCAATCTTCATTGTTTTGGCTTCCACGGACGACGACGTCCCACAACTTCAGCTTAATTTGTTAGAGTTGTGGTGCTGTCTAATCTTCCAAACACTTCCACAGCAAGAATTGCGCAAATACGTCTCAGAGGAAGTCTCACCGTCAGGAAGCCATCTCAACGTTGCGAACCCCATATGGCAGAGCTTCACGGAGTGCAAACATGACTGCTATGAACACAAGGAAAGATTTAAGGAGTTGATTCACTCGTGCGATCCGCTTGTGGCTGACTACTACCGTTCTCTAGCCCAAGGTTTTCGAGACCTTAAAACTTCATCGAACCCTCGTCTACGAGCGTACTATATGGCTGCATACCATAGGTCTCAGGCCGGTAGCGCCGCAGCAAAAGTGGGAAGGACATTTACGCAATTGCTCAGCGGTACCGAAAAGACAGTTTACGGGAGAGGAAGCAGCCAGTTAATCACATTCGGCTACGTTAATTTCCGCATCTCAAAGAAGTACCAAGACCTAGCGCACGGGGCGGTCGTGCACGCTCAGGGATTTCTAACTGATGGCGCGAATTCGCATCGTTACGCCGTCGATGCACTCCCAGAGGACCCCGCGATCAGGTTTAGCTTTAGGATTGCAGGGAAGAATATCAATGGCGAACCGTTCGGCATGTTCATACATGCACCTGGCGAGGTGACTGTCAAGGACATTAACACGCTGGTTGACCGTCTGAGCGGCGAAGATGTAGACAACATCGCGACCAAATCGCGCCGGATGATCCCCACGGACGTTACCAAGGGAAGATACAAGGTCATGTACACATGAAATGCATTGGACTAACGGTCCTGCTTGGGCTGTGGATCTCACAACCAGTTCTGTTGCTGCGGAGGCACACTTGCGATTTTATGAGGTTGCGGCCCTTTTGATACCTCTGTACTTAAATAGGTTTTTCCTTTGTCATTTTCAACTCTAATGGCATTACGGAGGTGCATCAAAAAAGTTCTGGCGCGCCACCTTTCTTGGCAAAACTTGGCAGGTCTTGGCAGGTATTGTTTGGTACCGCTATTCTACGGTCCTGATTCCACAGCTCATTCCTTTATCAAAGAATGCGCTAGGGACTGCTGAAATGCAGTTATACAGGAAGATAAGGCACTTAAGCATACACATACGCAGATTAGGCGGACATACTTGTTGCAATAGGTCCTACAACTTACCTAGCTAGGAATCTTATTAGACCATAACATGATTAAGCCTACATGGCCGTAGATGAAGCAGGAGACAACTAAAATGGGGTACCTGATAAGTGTAAACTGCATAGCGCGCATGGATTAAGGGTGGAGGGGTCTACCGCAGCAAAATATTCAGGGTTTCGATTGAGCGAATCCCACGGCATATTCTGGAGGTTATTCATTTAGAAAGGGGTATTGAATACTTGGAAGGGTTTATAGAGAAACTTAGGTACTTTAAACAGTTGCAGGCCTGGTGTTGCGCCTAGCGCTGATGTATCTAGTAAGGTATCTGATGATTTGGATTGATGGGAGACTGAGTAGATTCCGAAAATGGAAGGATCTTGGCAGACCTTGGCGGTGGCGGTGGCGCGCCAGAACTTTTTTGACGCACCTCCGTAGAGTTTAGAAATTCCATTCAGAGTGTATCCACTTTATCTCAGGATGTTAGGAGCTATCAAGGCCAGAGGAAGTGATTCTGCTGCTGAAAAAGACTAAAATTTAAGATTATTGACATAATCGGGACATAATTAAGACAATTGGAAATATTAATGGATTAATGCAGACATGCCGCACGCAAAAGGGACTCGCAGCTCCTCATACAATTAAGAGACAATCAAGTCTTCGGTGACGAACTATTTATTACGTGCTGATGAACAGACAAAAGCAACTTTATTTTATAAAGGGTTAAAGCTGTCAGAGAATCAAATGCGCAGGTTGAGTAATCGGACGTGGCACAAAGCTTTTTAATAAATAAATGATCACTCTTGCTTAAATTTGTGTTTCTAAAAAGGCATGTAGAAGATATAACACTTTTAGATCAAACTAAGTTCTTATAAGATTACTCGTGGGAAATGAACTTCATCGGTAGCGAATATAATAAGGCTAATGCTCGTATTACCCCATAAAAGTTGACCAAATTTTCGATAAACAAAGTTATAGAATATATTATAATTACTGTCATTCACCGTTCAACAACATCTAGGGCGTGTGGCCCAATGGGTGAGTCTGATCCATTGCTCTGCGCAACTTTGTCGCTAACAACCCCTAGCAAGGCGTCTGACTACGAATCAGAAGAGTAAAAACCCCTTAGCGCATTGGGGAAATGTGCTAATAATGGTAATAGTTCCAGGTTCGACCCCTGGCACGCTCAATGGATTTTGCTCCTTTTTTTTCTTTCCTAGTTTTTCTCACAACACAAGACAAAATGCGCATCACAAAGTTTAAGCGATTGTTGGGGGATATATCGTGAGGAGTTTAAGTTGGGTGTTGTGTGCTGCCTAAACTAAACTGAACCCAAACAAGGGAAGCGAGTAATGGTCTGACTGGGACCAACATGTTTTACAACATCTCACTCTATCATCAATATTTCTTCGTGTGAATTAAACGCAAATTACTCTCTATCAGAGGAGTATCAGCTGAGGCCAAGAGTGCCTCACAGTAGAGTGACTTTTGCCTAAAACTCAGCCCAGCAGACAAAAGCGAGCGGCCAGACAACACCAAGCTCAGACAAAGCAACTAAATACAGTTTTATTGTGGATGGTAAAGCGTCCGACTACAACGCCTGTTGATCTGGAGATCGTCCCTCTGAGTCCCAGAGGGTTTCAATTTATTCCCTTCCACTCGTGTCTAAAGAGAGATTTCTACAGCAACAGGACTGACCTAACCACGGGTAATGGTGGGCCGGTTGAGGTCCATCGGCTGAAAAATATTGCTAGCAGTGTGACGAGCGAGACGCATTTAAGAAGCGATAATGTGAGTAGGAAGCTTAGTGCTTCGCTTGCTGAGGATGGGAGCAGTATTAAGTTAGCGCATCTCTGAATTTGAGGCGTCTGGGTATTATTGTTATTACTAATGCCTTTAAAATATTGTCTGATTCTAGCAACTTAACATTTAGAGACTTTAAGGTTATTATTTGGCATCGATCTGTTCGCATGGTGGATACAAGGTCTTACATTCTAGAGGACTAGAAAACTTTGATTTGTTGATTATGAGATTCTCCTCCACTTTGCTATTGAGTATAGGGTCAACGTCACTCCTAAGATCACATTTAAGTAGTGTTAAAGGGATTTTAAAGGGATCAGGTACGCCTCATGACTGATTCCACATATGCCGCTGGTCCTTTCTAAACTCCCAACCTTCGCCGCTTTGCCTGACGTTCAATGGGAATAATCTTCTTCTCAATGACCATAAATCTCTTGTTCCAACACCAATGCGGAGCGTCGTTGCAGTTCTGGCAGTTTTCCTCAACTTCAGCAAATCCCATCAGGCACTCCACCTTAATTATATCCCTATGATCTGAGAGAAGTATCTCGTAGCGCCTGAAGTTGAATTCCTTTGGCACCTCCGGGCTAGAAGGGTGATACGCCCATAGCACACTCAGTCGATCGTTGGGGGAGGACCTCATCCACCCTTGCTATCGGTGGCTGATTTTCATCATCTTCGCCCTCGTAATACATGAATAATTAGTCTCTAACACAAACATCTCGGCCATTATCTGAACTTGTAAGCATGAGCGTGAGGTTAGAGTTGAGATAACACTACTTACGAATGATGGGCGCGGCCAATTTCTAACCCCTGCTATTGCCCCTTGAGGAGATCGCCTGTAAGATAGGTTTAGAATTCAGCAGGGGAGTGTTGCTAGAGCGTGCTGGCGATGGTCTAAGGGATCTGGAGCGTTTCTGGGGTTGAGGATTCTGCTGAGGTAGAGCACTAATATCGCGTAGCGATGTCTTATCCTCGAGGGGACCGTATTGAGCTTGCTGCTCCTTTGATAGACGGCTTATAAAGTCCATACCATTGCTAAGCTTGGTAACTGGAGCATCTAGGGAAGTGTTATCTTCTAAAAGAAGGTATATTAGAAGTAGTTTGGAGATACTTCTAGAAGATCTTAGGCTTACGTTGACTAGCGGTTTAATATGATCCCTTTCTCGCTCCAACGATTCCATTCTCCTTAGTGATGTTGGTAGGGAGAAGAGGTTGATCTATTTCTAAGAGCATTTCAGAGGCGGACGGCTTCTGTTGTAACTTATCTTCTCAACGTTCTCTAAACTCATCATAGACTCCTTCGTCATTATAATAGTAATTGGCATAAAGATTATCGTCACTTGCTACCTTAGTAGGGCTTCCTGCGCAGACATTACTGAACGTCTTCTCCTTCGAAGTCTCGTCGTTTACTCGTTCTTCAGCAGAGCTGTGAAGGGAATTGGTGCGGGCTAAAGTTACCCTTTGAGCTTCTCTGCCCATCCAATCCCCATTGAAGGGTCTGGTGTGTTCACTAGATATGTTGCGAACACGTTCACCGGACGACTGGACGCTTCTATAAGTATTTTCAACGTCATTGTAATTCCGTATCTTATCCGCGGTCTTATCGTGCGGCAGGGAGTGAGTACATGCTCGACCTTTGGGAGACTGTGCAAGCCGACTGTCATCATTGTCTTCGTATTCGTTCCCATCGTCGCCCGGCTTAGTCTGAACGTGGACTCCGCTAGTAGACATGGCGCTGGGGTTCTCGCCACTCTTGACAGTGTTAACTGAATGATTGCAAGTGCTAGGCCCGCCGTTTGTGCTATCATTATGCACTCCACTACCCACAATGGGTCTGTTGCCATCATCGCTCTCTAGGACCGTTGGTTTATCTAGGATATCGTAAGTAATCCGTGCGTGTAGAAACTAAATATGGTTTAGATCTCGCACCATGACTCTCATGTGGGCTTAAATCACTGCTGCCTGCTTGGGCAGAGCCATAGTCAAGGCTTCTATTGTAAACTTGCTCGGCGATTGTAGGTTGAGGGTTTGGCTTTACATTTTTCTGGACCAGTTTCTGACTCATTCCGGCTAGAATCTCTATGACAGGTGTAGAGGGTGTCTCAGCACAGTCCTCCTTTATTTGGCTGCGATTATTGTTGGGATGATTATGTCTCATTGCAGCGGAAATTTCTGTATACTGTTAGATGTGATCGCAGAGGTAATTTTATGATGATAATGCCTACATACCATTACCCTTAGCTGAACCGTCACGAGCAGCCTGCGTAGTTGGACCCGGTGTTCCATAAAATTGGCGTTTTTGAGAGGATCCCAAGTCCATGTTCCCACTATTTAGTCTAGCGGGATCTTAATTGCTATTATGGACAGGCTCAGCTGTATTACGCTTGTGATTCGGAGCTCTCTTCCACTTCTCCTTGTGTAGGATTTCTTCGAGAGATGGGAAATCGTTAATATCGTCGTCATTTCCATCTTTAGCATGGTTGGCGCAGCTGTCCACATGAGGCTCGTTGCCTTTGTCGTCGCCTGTAAGATCTACGACTTTTATCATGCCGCGGGATTTCAAAGTCGCATCCCTGTGGCTATGCTGCGGGCCTGCCCAGCTTTTTCCACTTGGAATGGTAACAGAGGGTTTGTTGTAGGCTGGCGGAAGACAACGTGCTGTGTCCATATGGGTACGGACGGCCGCCTGCTGGGGCCGACAGGAGAAAGTAGTATACATTTTAATGGGTTTGCAGGTGAGGTAGGCAGGAACGAACGATCGAAGGCTATCTGGTGGAGGGGAAGATGAGGAGGAAATACAGGTGAGGCAGCAGAAACCATGAGCGAGAAGGTGGGCCATTTTATACGCTCGCGGCCTTTGCTCCGTGCACCTCCCTACCCTCTCAGCCCCTTTGCGTAGCCTGACTTCAGCTGCTGGATCTGCATCCATGTCAACCAGATATCAAGCGTTCCTGAATCATTTGCAGTGGCCGCGTAAAGTGCATAAATCCAGCCAAGAGGTTGCAATGTATGACCATTACTCCTCCCTCTTCCGGTAGGGTTGTTGGCGCCCGCAGCCCAGGCGCAACGGCAAGATCGGCAGGATCCCATCTTCGGAGCGCTGGTTTATGACGCAACTCTCTAAGACACCTGTCCTCTTTTTCATAGCCGCCCCAGAGAAATAGCCAGACGGTGCGGTTGGTTCTAGACCAAAAGTACCCCGTCAAGTGGAGATATCCCTTACTGCCCCTTTCTCACTATCCCTGACAGCGCTGCGGAATGTTTGGGCTTGTCCTCAGGTTTTAAGCCATGCACGAACGATGCCTAGGTTTCCACCCCTGCTGATCGCATCTCCCTTAAGCGTTCGTTGTGTGACAAGATGGCTGATAATCGATTCTAGCACTCGATGGGTTATGCATGCTCAGGACATCTGTTGGTTTCCGATTTCAGCTGCCTATGGCATCTGGTCTGGTGGACCAAACGACTAGGAGGTGGCGGAGGGCGAAGCAAATCCGACCGTGTCGCCGAAGCAGACTAAAAGGGATCCGTCACAGCAATGCCAAAAGGGATAAGGATAAGATCCCTAGTCCCATTGCTCCTACACTACAGATTCACATCCTAGGACGGAATATGTCCATCCGGCGCAACCGGCGCGGAAGGATGCTTACCCATCTTGCGCAGGAAGTCAGCAGAGCAATTGCCGATATAGTATTTACCAGGGCGCAGCAAGGCAGAGACGATGGAGATAACGGCGAGGCATTTTCTCTATTGGATAAGTCGCACGTCGGGGAGCATAGCCTTCCTGCCATCGCATGGATATTGTTCCATCTTGCTGTAGAGCTGGTACCACATACACCCATTATAGCAATCTCTGACGTTTAGCTAAAGGAAGGCGTCTCCATCAGCTGAGAGTAATCCCTGCGCTGCCCCCGTTCCTACCTTCCTTTCCCATACACACCACTGTCAGACCGTTGCTTGAACTTGATCTAGTTTTAGGGGGAAAGAGGGATGACAGTCGCAGAATGTGACCTGGCAGACTGAATCATGAGGCATGCTGGTAGGATAACAGCCAGATTTTGGACTTAGGGACAGCGCTAAGGAGTGAATCCATCGTCTCTTGGTTCTCTTTGTGGTCCACATGCTGCTCTGCTAAAGCCAAGATTTTTTACTCGCTAGGAGATGAGGCATTTCATGATTAGCGCTATTGTATAGGTCCAGGAGTAGGGCAGACTCAGCTCTAGTCAATTTGCAGCGGTGGCTGTTGGAGCAGGAAGAAAGATAAGGAATTAGTATCCTGGTGGGGTTAGGTTACCTTCGCCGGAAGAGCGTAATTATAAGAAAACTAGAGAGGTGGAAAGGTAAGATCACAGTGTGGTCGGGTCGAGTGCGAAGGCTAAACTGCACTCTGGAGGATCAGTAGATGGGAGAAGAAGTTGTTGGCGTCAATATATCGCGCTGGAAGGAGGATATCAGGATACAGCTAGAGCCACAAGCTCTAGGATCAAATCAGTCAATAACAAGTCAGATTCGCAATATCAACAAACTATCAACAAGGCTCTGCTCAAGTGCAGTGTTCCAATTCAAATTCAAAGAGTTCGTTCAATGGTTCGATAGTTTCATGTTTTATGTTGCATGTTGCATCTTGATGAGTTGTGTGCGCGCGGTGGTGTTATACTCCCTCAAGTCGCACAATACCACGTGCATGCCAATTCCGGGCGTTTCGCATGAAACCCCACCACAACAGGTAGCGAGAGCAATTGCGAAAGGCTTGGAAAAGAGCGCTAGAAAATACCCAAACGATGGAGGGGAGAACAATCCAAAAGAAAAGCAGAGCCAAAAGCTATCCAAATCAAACCTGGCTGAAGCTATCAGATAGCCAGATGCATGTGGAAGTCGTATTAGCAGCATCACGGCCTGCAGCGGTAAAGGAACGATAAATGGGGAAATTAAGAAAACCGTGTAGCATGTTGGGTGGTTCGAGAGCGAATTTTTGATTGGAGGGCGGAGATGAGATAGTGGGCAGGTAGTTGAGGCGCAGAAGGCGTGGGCTGCCTGGCAGCAAAGGCGCCAGGATAGCGTTAGAGAATTAAGGAGAAATGGTGAGGAAGAAGCCTGGCGACGGGACGGCGAGCATTTTATAGACGTCAAAAGCGGCGGGTTGATGGGGCGAGTGGCGATGCCCGATGAGGTTAGCGCAGGGACTGCACTAAACCTGAAGAGGGAGTCCCTGGACAGAGATTACGCGATTAACTAAGAAAGAAGAACTATAGGCATAGGGGGAGGAACAAAGGGAACTCTTTAGGAAAGTTAAGGAGTTATTTATTTAGGAGCCAGTTCTTAAGATCTATTAACTAGGACTAGAAACGGTTATAGAAATAGATGCATTAGACTATATACTAGGGGCGTGCTTTATATAGAAATATTAAGATAGATAGCACCTAGTAGCATATTACAGTCGGAAAATAACACTACTAAAGTTAAACTATAATATCTATAATAAGGAGTTATTAGGTATAGTTACAGTATTAAAGAAATAGAGAGTATTCTTATAAGGTATAGAGAAACTATTTATAGTTAAAACGGATTATAAAAACCTAACGGGATTCCTAATAATAAAGGAACTTAACTAAAGATAGGTTAGATGGGCAGAGATGCTTACAGAATACTATTTTGAGATTTAGTATACTAAGGGTATAGATAACACGCGAGTAGATATTCTAAGTTAGAAAGCTAAACTACAAAACGATAAGAAGCCATTAGGGGCTTTACTGCGAAAAGATATAGATAGACTAATTAGGTATAATTATCCGAGGATTATAGCAACTTATAAAAAATAAGATAAGGTTTATAAGACACTAGAAAGCTTTTAGGTATAAAGAATTCTAAAAGCACAGCTAGAAGATCTATAGATGGATATATATAAGAACTAAGAAGCGACATATATCCTAAGAAGTATAGTAAAGCAATTTATAGAGGAATTCTATAAGTAATTAACTTAAGGACATAATAGAGCTACAGGCTTAGTGTTAAGACTTTAAGAGGAGTATATTATTAACGGAATCTAGAGAATAGCTAAAAGGGTCACTAGAGAGTATCTAGATTACTAAAGAAATAAATTAATAAGGTATAAGCTATATAGAGGGCTATAACCTATTAAAACACTAGAGAGACTATAGGAGGTTATATTATAGGACTTTATTATTAAGTTGCTAAAATTAAAAGATCCTATTACTAAATAAGATTATAATGTAATCTTAGTAATAATAGATAAGCTTATAAAGTGGGGATACTTTATAGTATATACAGAAGAAATCTTAGTAGAAGATATCGCTAGGATCTATATAAAAGAAGTGTTCGTAAGACATAGGGTACTAAGTAAAATTATATTAGACAGAGATTTTGTAACGGAACCTTGTAGCAAGAACTACAATGGGCTCATCAATAGGCTAGGTATATAGGAAATGCAAGTATAAAAGTCAACAACGTAATAATAACTAGTGGAGTAGTTGCCTAATAGATTAACTCCAATTATATTCTAAGAATTACTATAAAGAAGGAACTATCTAGGTAGGGACTAAGGGTCCTTAAATACACAACCGTACTCCTATAAAATCCTTCTTGTATATAATATACGTATACTCTATTTACTCTATTACGGATTATATAGATCGTATAGATTATATAGATTACCCCATATAACCTTAGTTACCATTTCTCGTCACATAGCTCTACCGGTTCTATTTTAGACTGTACCTAAATTAACTAACTAGCTTCTTCTAACTTCTCTCCTAGTAGTTATAATATTATACTTAAAGCGTCCGTAACACTATCTCCCTCCTCTTTATCTTTATCCTTAAAGATTTAAAACATCTTTAAGTCGTTTACTAGAGGTATAATGTCCATCTAATTAATTTAGTTAATATTATTACTTATTATACCTAAAGCAATTTCTTCTTCCTTAACTGCTCATTATGCTCGCACTATTGCTGCGATATTATCTCTTAGTGAGATTATACCGTCTCTATATTCTCGCTGTTTAAAAAAGGGGTTAGTTTATATTATATTAGCGAGTCCATCTTCGCGATAACCGTTCTTTTACTTAAAGTGCACTAAAGCAAATATTTATTCGTTCTATAACATTTACTCTATCTCTAATGCTAAATATACGCGACCTATTACTCTTAATAGTCGTCTAGTTCCCTAATTAATTTATCTTAGGGTCTTATGTTTAATCTACTACTACGCGGCTAGATAATAAACTGTCTGTTACTCTTACTAAATTGCGCTAATCTTGGGACGCTAAACAGGAGGCTGCCAATGCTTAGCAATGGGCCCTTAAGTCTCGCTTAGCGGCGTCCACTTAACTAATCCGTCTTAAGAAGGTTTATAAGAAGGTCTATTTTAAGGAATAGAAACTTATAGAATAAGGTTTATAGGAACTAGGTAATAAAAGAATAGATTCTCTTCTAATAAAGAAGGAAATAGATCTAAGTAGCTCGGCAACTACTCTTCTTAGGTCCCCCTTAGGTAACTTATTCTTTGGCGATCTTTTTTTATTAATGCTACCTAACCTAATCTCTTCCGATACTCTTATACCTTTCCTATAGCGTTCTTTAAATTCTCTAGTGGCTCCTAGGTAGTCTTAGTGTAGCCTATTTACTTAATCTTATACTATATTTTATTATTAACATCCTTATAACTAACAATCTTTAAAACTTACTATTTATCTTCTTCTTATCCTTTATATATGTCTGCTTTATAAACCAGTGGCTTAATATTCCTATATACTGGCTTTAGTATTGCAATATACTATATAGGGTAGATCTTTATTTTGGCTGGTAGGTTTAACTTAAATATAACCGGTGAAATTCTTTACGTAATTTCGAAAGGTCCTAGTCTAACATAGTTTAACTTCTTACTTAGTTATTAACTCTTAAAATTTTTATATAGTAGCTATACTTTATCTCCCTCCTTAAGATCTAGTCCCTTAGATCTCTTAGNNTTATAGTACNTTTTNATNNTNTNTTATACNTTNTTNNCTAATTNNATAAGGTCTATATAAAGATTTATTAATATCTTTATTCTTTCTTTAGCTGTACTACTCGTTTTCTTTACTTACTGTAATAACAATAATGTTCTTAGCTTATATCCATAATTTACCTTAAATAGTAATATGCCTATTCCTTCTTAAGGTATTGTATTATATACAAACTATATAACTAGTAATAGCAATACCCAATTATTCTATATATAATTAACATAATACCTTAGATACTGCTCTAGCGTTTAATTTAATCTTTTCGTTTAACCGTCTATCTACAGATAATATGCGGTAAAAGTTGCTGCCTAAACTCCTTACTCCGCTAAGAATACCTTCTAGAATGCTGCTATAAATCTTAAATCTCTATCTAATATAATTTTGCTTAGTACTCCATATCTTATAAATACTTCTTTAACGTAAATTCTAGTAACATCTTCCGCTGAGATTTCTTCTGTATATGCTATAAAGTATCCCTACTTTATAAGCTTATCTACTATTACTAAAATCGCGTTATAATCTTATCCGGTGATAGGATCTTTTAACTTTAGTAACTTAATAATAAAGTCCTATAATATAACCTCCCATAGTCTCTCTAGTATTTTTAATAGGTTGTAGCCCTCCATATAGCTTATACCTCGTTAGTTTATTCCTTTAGTAATTTAAACACTCTCTAGTAACCCTTCTAGCTATCCTCTAGATTCTATTAATAATATATTCCTCCTAGAGTCTTAACACTAAGCTCGTAGCTCTATTATATCCTTAAGTTAGTCCCTTATAGAAGTCTTCTACAAACTGCTCTGCTATACTTCTTAGGATATACTTTACTTCTCGGTTTTCGTATATATCCATCTATAAATCTTTTAGTTATACTTCTAGAATTCTTTATACCCAAAAGCTTTCTAGTATCTTATAGACTTTCTCTAGCTCCTTATTGTTAGCGACTCAGTTAATTGAGGCACGAGTACAGCAAGAGGGACGCGCAAGCCTATACAATTGGTAGTCTATAAACGAGGATCTAAAGCTAGAGAAAGGAAAGGAGAAGAAGAGCAGCGCCGGTCGAAGTAGGGTTCTTTTATGCGGTCCTCTAGTCACGTGACCTTAAAGTTCTACTAAGTTCTGCTAGTCAAGTTCTGCCAAGTTCTGTCAGTGCCGTAACATTACCCCCCCCTCCGCAAAAGCCTGCCCTTAGGCTTTATATGTCCGTATTATGCCCATGGGGCGTTCTTATCTTTATGCTCTTCCGGTAGCTTATTATCTTTATTATGCTAGCATTCCATCCATTCGTCTAGGTACTTTAGCGGTCCCGGTTTATTAGGGTAACGGCTATAGAATTTTTAAAGCTTATGGGGACTGCTAATAAAGTTCTATACAGGGTACCAGGTAGGATCTAGGTTATAGCCTTTTCAACTAACGCGGTACTTTAGCGTTTTCCTTACTAGCTTACAGGCCAGTATCTCTTTAATTTCCCATTCGTTATCGCCACTGACTTAAATTGGTAGGGGGGGTTCGTTCTTTTGTCCAGGTAATAGGTCGTTTGCAGCCTTCCGTAGCTTATCCAGCGAGAAGATAGGGTAAACCTTAATTAAATCTGGGAGCTCTACTTTGTATAAATTGCCTATTTTCTTAAGGACCTTATACGGTCCTGCTATCTAATAATTGAGCTTACGGCTAGGCCGTTCCGTCTTCTAGTTCTTTGTTATAACCTAAACTATATTACCTACGGTGAAGTCGGGCTCGCGCCTATGCTTGTTTGCCTACTATTTTATTAATTTCTAGGCCTTTTCTAGGTTTGTACGGGCTACCGTCTAGGCTTCCTCTAAGCGCTTAGCGTACTGCTGGGCTTCCTTATAAGACAGTTTCTTGCGTACGGTCTATGGTCCTTCTGGCCTATTCCAGTCAAAGCTTATTTAGGGTAGATACCCTATTTCTAGTTAGATAGGTACAAATCCCGTAGAGTTGTAGGGTAGGGTCGCCTGGGCGTAGTCTATTAGAGGTAGCAGTTCGCCCTAGTTATCTTAGAAGTAGTTAACAAAGGGCCGGAGTCTCTGGTTTAAGTATTAATTTATAATCTCCGTCTAACTATCTGTCTGGGGGTAGTACGCCGTAGAAAGCTTTAGCCTAATTCCTAGGATCCGGGTAAACTTGTTTTAGAAAGCTAATATAAACTATGGTTCGCGGTCCGATATAATAGTGTCTAGTAGTCCGTAAATTTGGTAGATATAATGGATATATAGTTAGGCCGCCTCTTTAGCATTAATATTCTTGTAATAGGGGATTAAGAAAGGGCGTTTGCTAAATCGGTTAACTAGGATTATAACTATATCGTACCCGTTACGGTCTACTGGTAGTTTGTAAAAGTCCATAGAGATATACTGCTAGGGGCGCTCTGGTATTAGGAGTGGCTTTAATAGTCCTAGGGTCTTATCTCGTAGAATTATAGACCTATGGCAGTTATTACAGTTCCTTATATAACGGTTAATATCCGTAACTATTCTGGGCCAGTAGTAACGGTTACTAATAATCTTATAGGTCTTATTTTTTCTGGGGTAGGCCGTAGAGACCTAGGTATGTGCTTTGGTAATAAGCTAGGTTTATAAATTCTTTTCTTCTGCTACTACTAGCCGTTCCCAGTGCTTAAGTAGTCCATTTTTAAGGGTCCATGGGCTAGTAACATCCTTTGCCTTTTTGCGGTACTCCTATAGGGAAGGGTCCGTACGGTTTGCTTGTAGCAGTTTATTAATAAGGTCGAATTCCATAGGGTTAATGGGACATATCTCGGCGCTTGAAGATTTAGTACTTAGTTCTTTCTATATCCGAGGGTCAAGGTGTTCTGGTTGTAGTAGCGTCTGGGTCCGTAGTGAGATCTTTATAGCCGTCTAGTTATCTAGGTCTTACTCGCGCCTTGTAAGAGCATCCGCACAGTTCGTAGCGCCTGGTCTATATATAATTAAAAAGTTAAACTAAGATAGGGTATCCGCCTAGCGTGCCTGCCGGGCCGTAAGGGCCTTAGTTGTTATGAAGTATTCTAGGGCCTTATAATCTGAAACTACCTTAATCGGCTTAGGGGTCCCCTCTAGCTGTACACGCCAGTGCTGAAAGCTAGAGATAATAGCCAGCATTTCTTTATCATGGATGTAGTAATTTAGCTTAGTATCTATTATAGTCTTTAAATAGTATGCAATAGGGTACTACTCTCCGTCCGGTTGCTTCTGGGAAAAAATACTAGCTATTACGCTATTTAAGGCATTAGTTTCTAGTATTAAGGGCCGTTCTAGGTTAAAATGGGCAAGTAGGGGAGCCGATACCAGCCGTTTCTTAAGCTTATTAAAGGCCTGCCTATATATGGCGTTAAAGTAGAAGGGCTAGTTTTTTCTAGTAAGACGGTTAAGAGGCCGGGCGATTTTACTGTAGTCCTTAATAAAGCGTTAGTAGAAGTTACAAAACCCTAAAAAGGATTATACCCCCTTTACGGTCCGTAGGGGTGCCTACTAGTTAATTGTGGCCGTTTTCTTTAGGTCGGTTTTAATTCCGTTCGTACTAATAATAAAACCTAAGTACTTTATACGCTTAACACTAAACTCTAACTTCTTAATATTAACCTGGAGGCCAGCCTTACGGAGCCATTATAGGACTTTATGGACGTACTCCTTGTGTTCTAACTCGTTCTTAGAGTAGATTATAATATTATCTAAATAGGCCGTATAGAAATCGTTAAGGTAGTTAAAGAGTACATTATTTATGTACCGCTGGTACGTAGCTGGTCCGTTAGTTAGTCTAAAAGGGAGTACTTTATATTTATATGTTCCGTAATGGGTCCGAAACGTAGTAAGATCTTTAGACCTAGGGTTTATCCTAATTCGGTAGAAGGCCTGGCGGATATTAAGCTTTATAAAGACCTTAGCTCTACTTATTTAGGCCAGAGTCTTATTAAGTAGAGGCAGCGGATAGCGATCCTTGTGGGTTATGTTGTTTAGCTTATAGTAGTTAATATAGAAGCGAAGTCCTCTATTTACATCAGGATTTTTTTTTTTTGGCAGGTTGTTGCAAATTGCGGCAATTGCTGCAAACTGTACAATCGCGGCAGTGGTATATGGTCGTTAGCGGTTTGTACGTTTTACGGCAACCTACGCAGAGCTGCGCAGAGCCTGTGCGTTTTGCAGCAACCTGCGCAGAGCTGCGTAGAGCCTGTGCGTTTTGCAGCAACCTACGCAGAGCTGCGCAGAGCCTGTGCGTTTTGCGGCAACCTGCGTAGAGCCTATACGTTTCGCACGTTTCGTACGTTTCGCACGTTTCGCAGTAAAAAAACACCTTAATAAATATTTTCTAAATTTATAACTAAATAATTATATATTTTCACAGATTACTATAATATACTTTTAAATATATTTATATTATAACTATATAAAATATAGAGCTATCTACTTAGGTAAAGGGAAAGCCTCTTATAGAGGCTCTAAATCGTTAATTGACGGTATTCCTAATAATCCGCCAGGGCCTACCTACCTACCTACCTACCTGCCTACCTACCTGCCTGCCTGCCTACCTACCTGCCTGCCTGCCTGCCTACCTGCCTGCCTGCCTGCCTGCCTACCTGCCTGCCTACCTACCTGCCTACCTACCTACCTGCCTACCTGATCTGTCTATTGCTACCTGCTCTACACTGCCTACCATAACTCCCTACCTACCTGCCTATTTCTACGTATCCTACCTCACCTACCATGCCTACCTACCTGCCTGCTTACCTACCTGTCTACCACTGCCTACCTGTCCTATCTATCTATCTATCCTATCTGTCCTGTCTATCTGTCTATCTATCTTATCTGTCTGTCTGTCTAATAACCCTACCTATCTAGTATCCTATATATGTCTATGCCTACCTATCTATGCCACCTTAATTCGATTCCATCGATTAAATTGTTTATAGTGTTCGCTGGCTGGTCGTTTAAACGGTTGTCCGTCTGGCTCTAGCAGCGGTTTGTATAGCTCTGCGAGGTCGTGGTGGTTCTGGCGACGGTTTATCTAGCGACGGCGACGGTCCATCTAGCTCTGGGCGACAGTCATCCTAGCTCTGGCGACGGTCGTCCTGGTCATCTGGTTCTGGCGACGGGGTCATCTGGCAACGGCGACGGTCATCTAGCCTCTGGGCGACAGTCGTCTAGCTCTGGCGACGGTCGTCCTGGTTCTGGCCGACGGTCGTCTGGTCGGTCTAGTTCTGGCGACGGTCATCTGGTTCTGGGCGACCGGTCGTCTGGCCGACGGCGACGGTCGTCTGGTTCTGGCGACGGTCGCTCCTGCGCGATGGCGACGGTCGTTCTGGCTCCGGCGACGGTCGTCTGGCTCCAGCGCAGGACGGTCCGTCTGGCTCCAGCGACGGTCGTCTGGCTCTGGCGACGGTCGACGGTTGTCTGGTTCTGGCGGACGGTCGTCTGGCTCCGCGCAACGGTCGTCTGGCCTCCGGACGAACGGTCGTACTGGCCTCTGACGACGGTTGTCTAGGCTCTAGCGACGGTCGATGGTCGTCTGGTTCTGGCGACGGTCCGAAACGGTCCGTCTGGCTCCGGCGACGGTTCGTCTGGCTCTGAACGACGGTCGGTCTGGTTCTGGCGACGGTCGTCCTGGCTCTGACCGAACGGTCGTCTGGCTTCTAACGACGGTCGTCTGGTTCTGGCGACGGATCGTCTGGCTCCGGCGACGGTCGTCTGGCTCCGGCGACACGTGTCGTCTGGCTCTGAACGACGGTCGTCTGGTTCTGGCAAACGGTCGTCTGGTTCTGGCGACGGTCGACACGGTCGTCTCTGGTTCTGGCGACACGGTCCTTCAGCTGGGCCTGCCGTTCTGGTGCCTCCCTAGGTAGGGAGGATGTAAGGAAGGAAGGGTAAAAAATAAGGTGGCTACCTAGGTGTATGTGTAGAGGCTATCGGGAATATAGCGGGGACCCGATAGTAAGGTGTCATGCGGAGCTTTGTGCAGAGCCTCCGTACGCAAAGCTTCGCGCAGAGCCTCGTGCAGAGCCTCCGTACGTAGAGCTTTGTGTAGAGCTTCGTATAGAGCTTTATGGAGAGCTTTCGAGTAGAGCTTCGTGCAGAGCCTCTGTACGCAGAGCTTCGTGTAAAGCCTCGTGTAGAGCCTCGTGCAAAGCTTCGTGCAGAGCTTCGTGCAGAGCTTCGTGCAGAGCTTCGTGCAGAGCTTCGCGTAGAGCTTCGCGTAGAGCTTCGTGCAGAGCTTCGTGTAGGCTTCGAGCAGAGCTTCAAGCAGAGCTTTGTGTAGAGCTTCGAGCAGAGCTTTATGTAGAGCTTCGAGTAGAGCTTCGTGCAAAGCTTCGTGTAGAGCTTCGTGTAAAGCTTCGAGCGGAGCTTTGTGTAGAGCTTCGAGCGGAGCTTCGTGTAGAGCTTCGTGCGGAGCTTCGTGCGGAGCTTTGTGTAGAGCTTCGAGCAGAGCTTCGAGCAGAGCTTCGTGCGGAGCTTTGTGTAGAGCTTCGAGCAGAGCTTCGTGCGGAGCTTTGTGTAGAGCTTCGAGCAGAGCTTCGAGCAGAGCTTCGAGCAGAGCTTCGAGCAGAGCTTCGAGCAGAGCTTTGTGTAGAGCTTCGAGCAGAGCTTTGTGTAGAGCTTCGNGCAGAGCTTTGTGTAGAGCTTCGAGCAGAGCTTTGTGTAGAGCTTCGAGC